>NW_028261382.1:53949664-54110832 GCF_051295495.1 Thamnophis sirtalis | reverse complement strand
AGTATAAACATGGACATGAACACAGGAAATGGGTATGAATAAATGTGGATAGTAGGACAGGGATGGTAGGCACGCTGGTGCGCTTATGCACGACCCCTTTTACGGACCTCTTAGCAATGGGGTGAGGTCCACAGTAGACAGTCTAAGGTTACAGTTATGGGGGTTTGAGGATGTAACAAGGGAGTCAGGTAGAGCATTCCCGGTGTTGACCACTCTGTGGCTGAAGTCGTATTTTCTGCAATCGAGTTTCGAGCGGTTGACCTTGAGTTTGTATCAATTGTTCGCCCGAGTGTTATTGAGGTTGAAGCTGAAGAAGTCGTTGACAGGTAGGACCTTGTAGCAGACAATTTTGTGTACTGGGCTTTGGTCAGATCCTAAGTGGCGTAGTTCCAGGTTGTCCAAGCCCAAAATTTCGAGCCTGGTGGCGTCAGGGATTCTGTTGCGAGCAGAGGAGTGGAGGACTCTTCTCTTGAAATACCTCTGGACTCGCTCGATCGTATTCATGTCCGACATGCAGTGTGGATTCCAGGCAGACGAGCTGTATCCGAGGATTGGTCTGGCAAAGGTTTTGTATTCCCTAGTTAGCAGTACAATTTGGCATGAAGGCCACTCTTGGGAACGACGCAATTGGTTCTTCGTTTCTTGATGTCACAATTCCTCTCCGGAGCATCTGTAGGGCCAAGAGGATGGAAGGTTTCTCTTACACAGCTCCTCCTGCCCAGAGTTCAAGCTGCCTCTACTTTCCTGAAAAAGACCCGCTTTTGGGCTCCTCCGAAGCCCACCAGATTTGGGAGAAGAAGCCAACCAAATCACCACCGTAATTACACGCTTTCAAAACAGACTCGAGGCCACCAGAATAAAACCGAGGTGGGAATTCTCCGAGCGAGTTCTCCAAGACAAAATATCCAGATCTGGTTCTTTGGCTCAGGACACCCCCAAACCCATTTTTTCCCCAGACCACCCAAAATGCCAGTCTGTCTGTAACCTGGTGCCCTTCAGACCTACTGGATCCATTTGCAGGATCCGTTTGGGAAGCATAAGATGAGATCCTCGCAGGCTGAGATCACAGACCCAAACTGATTCACGCAACAGCCTGGGGTAACCTGTAGGTTTGCTAACTTGGAGGAGTGTGTTGGTGTGTGTTAGTGTACCCAGCTGTTGTTCTTAGTTGATATTTGTGTGTTTTGGGGGAAGCCAGGTAAGCAGAAAAATTCTGTAATTGCTTTCTTAGTCATTATTATTATCAACAATGATAATGAAACACGATGAGTTTTAATGGAACGATTATAATGAAACACGGTGACTTTTAATGGAAATGTTTGCAGATAAGCCCCCTATATTTATTATGTATGATCATAAAACAAAACTTGTGTGTGTGTGTGTGTGTGTGTGTGTTTCCTTTTCCTTCATTTGTTTAATAAATGAAAAGCAATTGATGCAAATGAATTGCATTGAGAACACAGGTTAGACAATTTTGTTATTAGTTGATATTCGGTCCAGGGTAGAAGCGGGTGTTAGTTCATAAAATTTGGATGGGTGTGTATGTGATGGACACACACTTGTGTTTCAGCTTTTAAGTCATCCAGATTCTGGTTGTCCTAAAGGTGCTTTTTTTTCAAGAGATAGCTGGTTTTTCTTTGAAGACATTTCGATTCTCATCCAAGAAGCTTCTTCAGCTCTGGACAGGATGGTGGGGAAATGGAAGGATTGATACTCCTTGCAGAAAGCTGGTCATTTGCATCCTTTGAGAGGGTCGTTGAGGCCAATTGGAGGTTTTATACTCCTTGCAGACAGCTGGTCATTTGCATCCTTTTAGAGGGTCATTGAGGCCACTTGGAGGATTTATACTCCTTGCAGGCAGCTGGTCATTTGCATCCTTTTAGAGGGTCATTGAGGCCACTTGGAGGATTTATATTCCTTGCAGACAGCTGGTCATTTGCATCCTTTTAGAGGGTCATTGAGGCCACTTGGAGGATTTATACTCCTTGCAGACAGCTGGTCATTTGCATCCTTTTAGAGGGTCATTGAGGCCACTTGGAGGATTTATATTCCTTGCAGACAGCTGGTCATTTGCATCCTTTTAGAGGGTCATTGAGGCCACTTGGAGGATTTATATTCCTTGCAGACAGCTGGTCATTTGCGTCCTTTTAGAGGGTTGTTGAGGCCACTTGGAGGTTTTATACTCCTTGCAGGCAGCTGGTCATTTGCATCCTTTTAGAGGGTCGTTGCGGCCACTTGGAGGTTTTATACTCCTTGCAGGCAGCTGGTCATTTGCATCCTTTTAGAGAGTCATTGAGGCCACCTGGAGGTTTTATTACTCCTTGCAGGCAGCTGGTCATTTGCGTCCTTTTAGAGAGTCGTTGAGGCCACTTGGAGGTTTTATACTCCTTGCAGACAGCTGGTCATTTGCATCCTTTTAGAGACTCATTGAGGCCACTTGGAGGATTTATACTCCTTGCAGGCAGCTGATCATTTGCATCCTTTTAGAGACTCATTGAGGCCACTTGGAGGATTTATACTCCTTGCAGACAGCTGATCATTTGCATCCTTTTAGAGAGTCATTGAGGCCACTTGGAGGATTTATACTCCTTGCAGGCAGCTGGTCATTTGCATCCTTTGAGAGGGTTGTTGAGGCCACTTGGAGGTTTTATACTCCTTGCAGGCAGCTGGTCATTTGCATCCTTTCAGAGGGTCGTTGAGGCCACTTGGAGGTTTAGCTGTGATCCTCAGTTGTCCCAAAGGTGCTTTTTCAAGAGGAAACTGCACTTTCTGGGTTTTTCTTTGAAGACATTTCGCTTCTCATCCAAGAAGCTTCTTCAGCTCTGGACAGGATGGTGGGGGAATGGAAGGATTGATACTCCTTGCAGACAGCTGGTCATTTGCATCCTTTGAGAGCAGTGTTTCTCAACCTTAGCATGTTTTCGTTTTGTGGACTTCAATTCCCAGAATTCCTCAGTCAGCATGGTGGCTGGGGAATTCTGGGAGTTGAAGTCCACAAAACATAAACATGCTAAAGTTGAGAAACACTGTTTTAGTGGGTCGTTGAGGCCGCTTGGAGATTTATCTGTGTCCTCAGGGGTCACCTGAGTGGTGCAAATGGGTGTGGAGCTGCCTTGGAACTGCTGAAAGGACTGTGTTGTAAACTGGAGATAGATGAGGTCGTATTCCTCCCCCCTCTGTTGAGGGAGGGCTGTTCAATTTGGACATCTCTTTGACCCTGAAGACACAGGCAAACATCCAAGTGGCCTCAACGACTCTCTAAAAAGGATGCAAATGACCAGCTGTAGAAGAAGCACCTTTGGGACTACTGGAAGGAGTGTCTTGCAGACAGGAGATAGATGATGTCATGTCCCTCCCTCCTCTGTTGAGAGACGACGGCTCGATTTGGACATCGGTGGGAGTGGTGGGTTGCTAGCCAAATTTACTACCGGTTTGCTCATGCTTGCGTGCGTGCAATTCTTCTGCGCATGTGCAGAAGCGTCCAGGCAGGTGGGCGGACCCTCCCGCCACCGCCACTACCTGTTCGGCTGAACTGGGCCGACGCGGGAGCAACCCCCCCCCCCGATCGGTGGCCTCTCTAATTCGTGGCTTCCTTCTTCTGAGCAGGGCGAAGATGGAGATATTGAATGAATTTGACAATGAATCCCCGCTCTACGTCTCCTTCTGCAGGAGGATCTCTCCGGAGGACTTTGAGAGAGAGTCCTTGACTTACACCCAGAAAGCTTTGCGGGAGCTTTACATCCACATGGAACAAAATCCAGGCCTCTGCGCACCCATTGTGCAGAAGAGAAAGCAGCTGGACAGCAAGGAGGCCGGTTTGGTGTCCTATGTCAAGGTACGGTTTTAAGTTTTCCTGGAAAAGCGGCACGGAGAGAGAGAGAGAGAGATACAGACCGTCGTGGACTTAACAACCATTCAATTAGGGTCTGTTCTAAGTTACAACAGGCCTCTTTGTTTCAACAAAGTGTGTGAGTGTGTGTGTGTTACTTGGAACGGGTTAGATGGAGGAACAAAAGCTCTACGATTCTGCTGAAGACGGGGAGAGCCCGAAAGCTTTTCAAGGACATCGTAACAGGTGCGGAGTGGAAGCAGATGGTTCCCATAACAAAGTGAACTGGTTGACATGGAGGAGGTTGGGTGTTTGGCTGGGGAAAGTAGTGTTTAATTCTATGCACAGGCGCCTGGAAACCTCAGAGTAAGTTTTGTTTCGGCTTTACCATGCAGTTGTATTCAATAAACGGTAAGATTTTCAGAAATGGCACGAAACCGGAGGTTCTATTTGGATTCTCCAGCTGGATGTTGACAAGGGCACTGGAAAAGATATTTGCCGGTTCTCTGAATTACTCAAAATTTCTGCTCCCGGTTCTCCAGAACCGGTCAGAACCTTGCTGAATTTCACCCCTGCGTCGACTTAGAGCCGAGGTGGCGCAGTGGTTAGAGTGCAGTACTGCAGGCCACTTCAGCTGACTGCTAACTGCAGTTCGGCGGTTCAAATCTCACCGGCTCAAGGTTGACTCAGCCTTCCATCCTTCCGAGGTGGGTGAAATGAGGACCCGGACTGTGGGGGGCGATATGCTGACTCTGTAAACCGCTTAGAGAGGGCTGAAAGCCCTATGAAGCGGTATATAAGTCGAACTGCTATTGCTATCTTGGGAGCCCAGATGGCTAAAGCCCATCGGCGACGAAGGGATGACAGACAAAGCTCTTTTTATTTGGCAGGCCAAGTTTTCTTCCTTGTTCCGCCACGAAGATGCCCTGAAAATGGACGACATCCAGAAGGCGGTGAAGCAGCTGAAACGGGAGATGCAGAAGGTGAATAGCTACGCTTTGGGTAAGTCCGAGAGCCATTTTTTGTCTTCTGCGGGTTTCAGCTGCCCAAAACGGCCCTGCTGAGTGGTCTCCTTTCCTTCCGCAGCTGCCAAAAAAGCCTCGTATTTGACGCTGGAAGGACGGACGAGGAAGAATATTGCTTTGCGAACGTTCCACCCCAGCCAAGCCAGGCGGGGTGAGGCTGTGGTCCCAACCATGCCCAGAATCTTTGGACCGTTCCCAAGCCAGGTCTGTAGCCTTCATTCGGAGGTCTCCTTTTGGTTGTGGAATGATCAGGCTATGCGTGCACATGTAGTCCTTGCCTCACCGTAGTTTCTTAGCGAGTGAAGTTACAACAGCGCTGAAAATGCGACCGAGGAATTTTCACACTTTTCACGCTGATGACTATTGCAGCTTCCCCATGATCACACACTCAATTCAGAATAGAGCTAGAAGGGATCTTGGGGGTCTTCTAATCCAGCCCCCTGCTCAAGAAGGAGACCTTACAGAATAACAAGAGTTGAAGGGACCTTGGAGGTCTTCTAGTCCAGCCCCCTGCTCAAGCAGGAGACCTTACAGAATAACAAGAGTTAAAGGGACCTTAGAGGTCTTCTAGTCCAGCCCCCTGCTCAAGCAGGAGACCTTACAGAATAACAAGAGTTAAAGGGACCTTAGAGGTCTTCTAGTCCAGCCCCCTGCTCAAGCAGGAGACCCTTAAGTCAATCAGAATAGAGCTCGAAGGGAGCTTGGAGGTCTTCTAGTCCATCCCCCTGCTCAAGCAGGAGACTCTCAAGTCAATCAGAATAGAGCTGGAAGGGACCTCGGAGGTCTTCTAGTCCAGCCCCCTGCTCAAGCAGGAGACCCAAGTCAATCAAAATAGAGCTGGAAGGGACCTCAGAGATCTTGTAGTCCAGCCCCCAGCTCAAGCAGGAGACCCCCCAAGTCAATCAGAATAGAGCTGGAAGAGACCTTGGAGGTCTTCTAGTCCAGCCCCCTGCTCAAGCAGGACACCCCCAAGTCAATCAGAATAGAGCTGGAAGAGACCTTGGAGGTCTTCTAGTCCAGCCCCTGCTCAAGCAGGAGACCCTCAAGTCAATTAGAATTAGAGACAAACAGGCAAGGCCTCGTTAGGAAGTTTCTCCTTAATTCCGGATTTAAAATGAAAATTAACTTATTTTATAACTTTCTATTTTTTTTTTTTAAAAAAAATAGAATTGAACTTTTCAAATTTAAAATTCCAAATTTGATTGGATTTGATCCTTCAATGAAACAATCCAAAACTAATTTGGATGATCTGAAGATTGAGCCAACGCTGCCCCAAGACATTTCCGCGGTCCCGTGGCTAGGTTGGCCTCGGGGCCAACGCTGTTCCCTTCCCACCGAAGTGGTACCTATTGATCTACTTACATTGGCGTGCTTTCAAAACCGCTAGGCTGGCAGGAGCTGAGCTGAGGATGGGAGCCCAGGCTGCGCTCGGGTCTCAGGCTGCCAGCTTTATGGCTGGCAAGCCCAGAGTTATCTTAACCCCTGAGTGCCAGCGAGATCATTGCCCTGTGTAATCCATGCCCTTCCTCCTACTGCCAGGCCGAAAGATTGACAGGTATGGTCAACGGGGAGCTGAAACAGTCCTCATCTGGAATGGCACCAGTCAGTCCAAAGAGGTGAGTATTTCTAATGTTGGATTTTCCCCCTTAACGGAGCACTGTGAAGCCATTGCCATGGCAACTCCACTGTGCTGCACAGTAGAAGCCATTTTATGGCAGAACGGTGGAAGCCATTTTAAGGCACAGCAGGCTGTATCTTAACAGAGCACACACACCGAGGGGTGTTAGGGGTGTCTTCCCCCCACCCCCACACACATACAGTATTTGTTTCCAGAAAGTAAATCATCTGTGTACCAAGTTTTGGTTGAAATTGCTTGAGGAATTCCAGAGTTATGCTGGAATACACACGCACACGGAACACACACATACACACACACACACACACACACACACGGGCGCATGCACAGACATTTTGATTGATAGATAGATAGAGATAGAGAGATTGAGATATAATAGATATGTAATTATAGAGATAGAGAGATAGATATAGAATAGATATAATAGATAGATAGATAGATAGATAGATAGATAGATAGATAGATAGATAGATAGATAGATAGATAGATAGATACGTAGGTAGGTAGGTAGGTAGGTAAGTAGGTAAGTAGGTAGGTAGGTAGGTAGGTAGGTAGATAGATGATAGATAGATAGATAGATAGATAGATAGATAGATAGATAGATAGATGATAGATAGATAGATGATAGATAGACAGACAGAGATTGAGATATAATAGATATGTAGTTATAGAGCTAGAGAGATAGATATAGATATAATAGAGATAGAGATAGATTGAGATATTAGATATGTAGTTATAGAGATAGAGAGATATAGATATAATAGAGATAGAGATAGATTATAGATAAATAGATAATTAGAGATTGAGAGATTGAGATATAATAGATATATAGTTATAGTGATAGATATAGATATAATAGATAGAGATAGAGATAGAGATAGATAGATGATAGATAGATAGATAGATAGATAGATATAATAGATAGAGATAGAGATAGATGATAGATAGATAGATAGATAGATAGATGATAGATAGATAGATATAGAGAGATTGAGATATAATAGATATGTATAGAGATAGAGAGAGATATAGATAGAGAGATAGAGAGAGATGAGAGAGATGAGAGAGAGAGAGAGAGAGAGAATATATACATACATATATACATACATAATAGATATATAGACATAATAGAGATATATAGAAATAGATATAGACGTAGATATAAATGAGATAGAGATAGAGATAAAAGAGGAGCTCCCTACTGCAGTTTCCAAGATTCTGTGTCTTCCCCTAATCCTCCCGTCAAAGTCTTGACTGGCATTTATCTGATCCTTGTCTGATCACGCCCACCCTTCAAAGAGGGCTCGCCTCTCGCCAACTCTGGTTGATGCTCTTCCCCTCTTTCATTTCCCACCCCTCCCCTTCGATCATTTTAAATAGGGAATATCTCGGCTGTCTCTGGAACCCTCAGGAGGGCCCAAACGGATCGTTGCCAAACCCCGACCAGGCTTCCAGTTCTCCAGCTCTCAACCCTGCAGTGTGGGCCAAGCCACGGAGCCACAAGGAAGATTGTAAAGAAAACGACAATCCGGACATCGGTTCTCGCTCATCAGGATCCTGAGCTTCTCTTGTGGGGGACGGGGAAGATGCTAAACAAATGAAACAAATGTGTGCACCCTTGGTAGCCGTGTGTTGACTGTACAATAGCCGAGTTGGAAGGGACCTTGGAGGTCTTCTAGTCCAACCCCCTGCCTAGGCAGGAAACCCTATACCATTTCAGACAAATGGCTATCCAACATCTTCTGAAAGACTTCCAGTGTTGGAGCATTCACAACTTCTGGAGGCAATTTCTGTTCCACTGATTAATTGTTCTGACTGTCAGGAAATTTCTCCCCAATTCTAAGTTGCTCCTCTCCTTGATTAGTTTCCCCCCATTGCTTCTTGTTCTGCCCTCAGGTGCTTTGGAGACTAGCTTGATCTCCTCTTCTTTGGGGCAACCCCTGAGAGATTGGAAGACTGCTATCATGTCTCCCATAGTCCTTCTTTTCATTAAACTAGATATATCTGCAATTGTTCTTCATATGTTTTATCCTCCAGTCCCCTGATCATCTTGGTTGCTCTTCTCTGCACCCTTTCTAGAGTCTCAGCATCTTTTTCATTTAACAGAATAACAGAGTTGGAAGGGACTTTATAGGTCATTTAGTCCAACCTCCCACCCAAGCGGGAGACCGTTTCTGACAGATGGCAGTCCAGTCTCTTCTTGAAAGCCTCCAGGGATGAAGCTCCCACAACTTCCAAAGGCAACTTCTGTCCCATGGGTTGATTGTTCTCACTGTCAGAAAATTCCTCCTTATTTCCAGGTTGAATCTCTCCTTGGTCAGTTTCCATCCGTGATTCCTGGCTGAAAATTTCAGAATTTATTTAACGCATATTTAAAACTCCGGGCTCGCTTGAAACAAAATAACCACATAAAACAGATATAACAGCAGATCATCCATTCCCCCAAAGAGGCACCTACAGAAGCAACCACCAGAGCGCCTGTCCCGTTCTCTACCACCAGGGGCGGAAGAGAGCCGAGGCGACGCTCTCCTCGCTCGCGGGGAATCCCACTGCTCCCATTTTCTACCACTAGGAGCGGAAGAGAGTCGACGAGGCGCTCTAGCCGTTGGTCGGAAATCCCACTGGTCCTGTTTTCTACCACTTAGGAGCGGAAGAGAGTCGACTCGACGCTCTAGGCGTTGGTCGGAAATCCCACTGGTCCTGTTTTCTACCACTTAGGAGCGGAAGAGAGCCGACGCGACGCTCTAGCCGCTCGCCGGGAATCTCTACTGGGGATCTACTTCCGGGTGGGCCTTTCTGGTCGCAGTTACGAGCGGTGGCAGAAGGGCCTCGGCGGAGGTGAGACCGCTTTCTCGGGCTGGAGAGGCCGCTGGAGGCCGGTAGAGTGGCCTCGAGATGCGCTGGGCTCGGCTGGCCCTCTGACGGGGGGTGGGTGGCTCCTCTGACCATGCGCAGAGGGCGTTTCCCAGCGGGAAGCGCTAAAGGGAGAATCGCTGCGGTGAACTCGGCCAAGTTATCAGTTTCGTAGACAACCAATTTGGTGTAATAGTGAAGACCGGGAGTTCTAGTCCCGCCTTAGGCGTATAAAGCCAATTGGGTGACTTTGGCCCAATCACCAGGAGACTGGGAGTCCTAGTCCCGCCTTAGGCGTATAAAGCCAATTGGGTGGCTTTGGGCCAATCACCAGGAGACTGGGAGTCCTAGTCCCGCCTTAGGCGTATAAAGCCAATTGGGTGACTTTGGGCCAATCACCAGGAGACTGGGAGTTCTAATCTCGCCTTAGGCGTATAAAGCCAATTGGGTGACTGGGCCAATCACCAGGAGACTTGGGAGTCCTAGTCCCGCCTTAGGCGTATAAAGCCAATTGGGTGGCTTTGGGCCAATCACCAGGAGACTGGGAGTTCTAGTCCCACCGTAGGCGTATAAAGCCAATTGGGTGACTGGGCCAATCACCAGGAGACTGGGAGTTCTAGTACCACCTTAGGCGTATGAAGCCAATTGGGTGGCTTTGGGCCAATCACCGGGAGACTGGGAGTTCTAGTCCCGCCTTAGGCGTATAAAGCCAATTGGGTGACTGGGCCAATCACCGACTGGGAGTTCTAGTCCCGCGTTAGGTGTATAAAGCCAATTGGGTGACTTTGGGCCAATCACCAGGAGACTGGGAGTCCTAGTCCCTCCTTAGGCGTATAAAGCCAATTGGGTGACTGGGCCAATCACCGGGAGACTGGGAGTTCTAGTTCCGCCTTAGGCGTATAAAGCCAATTGGGTGACTGGGCCAATCACCAGGAGACTGGGAGTTCTAGTCCCGCCGTAGGCATATAAAGTCAATTGGGTGACTTTGGGCCAATCACCAGGCGACTGGGAGTTCTAGTCTCGCCTTGGGCGTATAGAGCCAGTTGGGTGGCTTTGGGTCACCAGGAGACGATGAGTTCTAGCTCCATTTTAGGCATGAAAGCCGACTGGGTGACTTTGGGCAGATCTCATCCTCTTTATTTCTTGTTTTCTTTACGATTTTTTACTTCTATAAAAAGTCTGACACCCAAAAGGCGGCTTAAAAGAAAAAAGAATCTAAACGTCAGAACAACTTGGCTCGATTGCTCCTCCGCCCACCGGTTCCCGCCTTCTCCTCCTCCTCCCCCCCCCGAGGGAAGCCCGAGGTCATGTCCTCCGAATCCAGCAAGAAGCGGAAGCCCAAGGTCATTCGCATGGATGGCGGGCCGCAGGAAGGCAAGCGGAGCAGATCGGACGTGGATCAGGTAAAGCGTGTAGGAGGCGTCCTTGCAAAAAAAAAGCTGGCGCGTTTTTTGGGGGTGGAGGAATCTGTTGCTGGACTTTTGGGGGGGGGTGTTCAAAAGAAAATAAGACCCTGTTTTATTTTGGGGGAAAACACGGTAGAACAGTGACGGTTAATCTTTTTCTTAATGGCGTGCCACAATTGGGTGCGTCGGCCCACACCAAGTCAATCCTCCCCGCCCGCATGCGCATGCGCTACGACCCCTCCCCAGGCTCCGGAGGCTTCCCTGATGCCTGCGGAGTGTGATAAACGGCCGCCAACGAGCCAACCAGAAGTCCCCTCCCAGCCCTCCGGAAGGACGAAAATCAGCTGGCCGGCCCGCGCATGTGCGGTGGAGAGCTGATAGCTGGTGTGCCCCCTGCAGCTCGCGATCACGGCGGTAGAACGATGCCGTAAGAACGGACCGAGGCGTTTTCCTCTGCGGCTGTTGCGTCGAAGTGACAACCGCCTGCCGAGGTCAGCGCCCCTCAACCCTTCCTCCTCCGTTCCTCTCCGTAGGATGCCAGGTACTACAGCGAGGAGGCCGAGGTGGAACTGCGAGACCCCAGCCGAGATTACGAACTGTACAAGCAGACGTGCCAAGATCTCCAGAGGCTGATGGCGGAGATCCAGGAACTGAAGAGCAAAGGACATAAGGATAGCGTAAGTCACTCCGGGTGTCATCAAACAGCCGCCACCACCCCAGGAAATACGGGGTAGTCCTCGGCGTACGGTCACAACTGAGCCCGACGTTTATGTTGCTTAGCGAGTTCAGTCTTCTTCGAGTGGCTCTCGCTACGAATCTTTCTGGCCGCAGCGAGTTAAGTGAATCAACGCAGTCGATAAGTTGGGAACAGGGGGGTGAAAAGTGTTTCCATCTGGCTCCCCCCCCCCCTCCTTTGCTCGTCCGAACAGCTGGAAGAAGGGGAATCGCGCGACCTCGGGAACCCAGCAACGGTCGTAAATATGAACCAGGCACCGGGATTTTGATCCCACAGTCCGGGGAAGCTACAAAAGGTCGCATCGGTGAAAAATGGTCATAAGTCTCTTTTTTCCAGTGCCATCGTAGCTTTGAACGGTCGTTCAATGGACTGTTATAAATCAAGGACCACCTAATGGAAATTTTACTCCCTCTCTCTTCTCCCTCTTTTCCTTCTTTACCTCCTTTTCTCTCCTCCCTCTCTCTTCCTTCTTCTCCCTTCTTTCTCTCCCTCTCCTTCTCCCTCTCTCTTTCCTCCCTCCCTCTTCTCCCTCTCCCCTCTCTTTCCTTTCTTCCTCTTTCCCTCCCTCTCACTCCTCCGTCTCTCTTTCCTCCCTCTTCTCCCTCTTTACCTCCTTTTCTCTCCTCCCTCTCTCTTCCTCCCTCTTCCTCCTTCTCTCCCTCTCTCCTCCCTCTCTCTTTCCTCCCTCCCTCTTCTCTCTCTCCCCTCTCTTTCCTTCCTCCCTCTTTACCTCCCTCTCACTCCTCCCTCTCTCTTTCCTCCCTCGTTCTTCTCCCTCTTTACCTCCTTTTCTCTCCTCCCTCTCTCTCTTCTCCCTCCCCCTTCTCCCTCCTTCCCTCCCTCTCTCCTCCCTCTCTCTTTCCTCCCTCCTTATCTATCTCTTTCATTCTCCCTCTTTCTTTCCTCCCTCCGTCTCTCCTCTCTCTCTCTCTCCTTCCTCCCTTGCTCTTCTCTCTCCTCCCTTTCTCTCCTCCCTCTCTTTCCTCCCTCCTTACCCCCTCTCCTTCTCCCTCTCTCCTTCCTTTCTTTCTCTCCCCCCTCCCTCTCTCTCACACACAAACACACCCAGTTGACACTTAAGGGGTCTCAGTATTTTGCATTCTGGATGGGGAACCATATTCCCATTGGAGCAATCCAGTTTCGAACCCACTCCAACCACCCAAACAATCCCCGTCACCTTTCTCTCTCTCTCCCTCTTTCTCTCTCTCTCTCCCTCCCTCCCTCTCCCCCTCTCCCTCCCCATCCCTGTCTCTCTCTCTCCCATATTCTCCCTCCCCCTCTCCCTCCCCATCCCCGTCTCTCTCCCATACTCTCTCTGTCTCTCTCCGTTTGTCCGTAGGGTACCCTGAGCTTCCGAAATCCACGCAACAGGATCTGGTGAATAAACCCACGCCCCGTTCTGTTTTCCAGGCCGCGGAGATCGAAGAGCGACGGATCCAGAGCTGCGTCCACTTCATGACGCTGAAGAAGCTCAACCGCCTGGCTCACATTCGGCTGAAGAAAGGGAGGGACCAGACTCACGAGGTGCGGCCAAGTCCAGGAGAAGACGCAGGGAAGGGTGGAATAAATCAACCACCCTGGGACTGCGGGAGGGGTGGCAACCTGGGCCTTGTGCCAGTAGCTGGATGGTGCCTGCACATGTGGGCACATGCCCAGCCCTCTCGTGCAGGCATCATCACACTGGTGCTGCCTCCCTCATCCGAGCACGCCCATGCTCCTCCCACCAAACCATCCCTTCTGTAAAGATCGGAATAATGGGAGAAAAAACTGGGGCAAGTTACCAAAACAATAGAATTAAAAGAGAGAAGAAAGATTGGGAAGAAAAAAAATGTAGAAATGATAAAGACAAAGAAAAAATTAGGTGAATGGATGGAAAGAAGAGAGAGCCGAGGTGGCGCAGTGGTTAAATGCAGCACTGCAGGCTATTTCAGCTGACTACAGTTCTGCAGTTCGGCTGTTCAAATCTCACCGGCTCAGGGTTGACTCAGCCTTCCATCCTTCCGAGGTGGGTAAAATGAGGACCCGGATTGTTGTTGGGGGCGATATGCTGACTCTGTAAACCGCTTAGAGAGGGCTGAAAGCCCTATGAAGCGGTATATAAGTCTTACTGCTATTGCTATAAAAGAGGGGAAATTTCTGAGAGAGAAAGAGAAAACGGTTAGGAGAGGAGGAAGAGGATTTACTAGTAGAATAAGATGAAATATATTAACATTGTCAATGGGACATAGTTAATACGATGTCAGGGAAATAGATTAATGCTATTGTGGATAATTTAACTAAGGGAAAATGTTTCGTTACGCAAAATTAAACGTGAGGCTATGCGTTATCTATAGTAAAACAGAAAAATAGACTGAAATGAAAAGGTTAACATTTGCTTAATCCGGAGGGGCAAATGGGGATATTTATGTTTATCGATTGGAGAAGACACTAAATTTAAATTGGAAAATAGGGAAGGGAAATAAGATGGCTGGAATTGGAAATGGAAATACGATGTCGAATGAACTATGCATAAGAGAAGACATCAAAGATTAGATTTTAAAGTAACATGATTGCACTTGTATACTGTTGCTCTTTAATTTTAGTGTAAAAATAGGACAAGCTGAATATATTGATAGATAGTAGAAATACACCGAAGGGAGGAGTAGAGGGAAAGAAGAAAGAGGGATAGAGAGGGTGGGAGAGAGGATCGGAGGGAAGAGGAGAAGGAAGGGAGGGAATGTATTGGGAGAGAGGAGTGATAGAGGGGGAGGGGAAGTAGGGAAGTAGAGGGGAATGTTGGAAGGAAGAACGAAAGTTGGAGGGGGGCGAAAGAAAGGGTGTATGGTGGGTCGAAGTGGTATATTTTGGGGGGTATTGTTGACAAGAGGGAGTGCTGTGTTTATTGTTCAATGTTATATGCCCCGTTTATGCACAGTATATATGTGACTATACGAAATGAAATGGAAATAAAACATATTTACACCAAGGGGAAAAAAAAAAGAGAAGACGTCAAAGAGACAAAGGGCCCTTCGTTTAAAATATGCAATAAAAATAAAAACCTTTCTAAAAAACAAACAAACCATCCCTTCTGCCCCCTCCCTCCCTCCCTCCCTCCCACCTCTCTGGGCCAGCACCTAAGAGGTCAGAGAAAGCCTCTTCTTGACTATCCCTAACGTGGCGACTTCGGCCTCTCTCTCTGTTGTGGATGCAGGCGAAACAGAAAGTCGATGCTTATCATCTCCAGCTCCAAAACTTGCTCTACGAAGTGATGCATTTGCAGAAGGAGATCACCAAGTGTTTGGAGTTCAAGTAAGTCCGCCAGGGGGTGGAAGGCGACGGGGTGGACGGTTTTAAGGTTGAAGATAAAAAGAGCCGCCAGTGATTAGAATGCGGTATTGCAGGCGGCTTCTTCTGCCGGCTGCCAGCACTTTGGCAGTTTCGATCCTGACCGGCTCAAAGGTTGACTCAGCCTTCCGTCCTTCCGAGGTGGGTCAAATGAGGACCCAGATTGTTGGGGGAAAGAGGCTGACTCTGTAAACCGCTTAGAGAGGGCTGTAAAAGCACTATAAAGCGGTATATGTCTAAGTGCTATTGCTACTGTTATTGTCCTTCCTTCCTTCCTTCCTTCCTTCCTTTCTTCCTGTACAATGGTTAGAATGCAGTATTGAAAACTAACTCTGCTCAAAGGTTGACTCAGCCTTCCCTCCTTCCGAGGTGGGTCAAATGAGGACCCTGATTGTTAGGGGAAGGAGGCTGACTTAGAGAGGACTCCCTTCCTTCCTTCCTTCCTTCCTTCCTTCCTTCCTTCCTTCCTTCCTTCCTTCCTTCTGGTTGACTCAGCCTTCCCTCCTTCCGAGGTGGGTAAAAAGGACGACTCAGATTGTTGGGGGAAAGAGGCTGACTCTGTAAACCGCTTAGAGAGGGCTGGAAAGCATTGTGAAGAGGTATATAAATCTGCTATTGCTATTTCTCTTTTTCCTTCCTTCCTTCCCACCTTCCCTTCCTTCCTTCCTTCCTGCCTTTCCTTCCTTCCTATGCAGTAGTTAGAAAGCAGTATTGGAGGCTAACTCTGCCCACTGCCAGGAGTTCGATCCTGACTGGCTCAAGGTTGACTCAGCCTTCCCTCCTTCCGAGGTGGGTCAAATGAGGACCCAGATTGTTGGGGGGAAAGAGGCTGACTCTAAAACTGCTTAGAGGGGGCTGTAAAAGCACTATAAAGCGGTATATAAGTCTAAGTGCTATTGCTACTGTTATTGCCCTTCCTTCCTTCCTTCCTTCCTTCCTTCCTTCCTTCCTTCCTTCCTTCCTTCCTTCCTTCCTTCCTTCCTTCCTTCCATGGTGCACAATGGTTAGAATGCAGTATTGAAAACTAACTCTGCTCAAAGGTTGACTCAGCCTTCCCTCCTTCCGAGGTGGGTCAAATGAGGACCCAGATTGTTGGGGGTCAAGAGGCTGACTCTGTAAACCGCTTAGAGAGGGCTGTAAAACACTATGAAGCGGTATATAAGTCTAAATGTTATTCCTTTCGTAATGGATGGACAGACGTACAGGTGGGTGGGTGGGTGGACGGATACATGGATATCCACCCACCCACCCACAGTTGTCGAGAAGCACTGTTTTCACCCTTTCCTGTATCTCTCGAGGAGGGAAACACAGTTTTTTTTTTAAAGCCAGCTGTCTCCTTTCTGCCCCTTGGCGCAGATCTAAGCACGAGGAGATTGAACTGGTGAGCGTGGATGAGTTTTATAAGGAAGCCCCTCCAGATATCAGCAAATCGGACATTACCCTCGGCGACCCACATGAGCAGACCCTCTCCCGCCTCGACTGGGAACTGGAGCAGCGCAAACGGTGAGTAGGGCAGCCCCCCCCCCTCGGCAAGAAGGAAGCAGGGCCTTTTCTGTGGCGGCTCCCGCCCTCCGGAACCCCCTAATGGGCGTGTGTCGTACTGGGGAGGGCTGGTGGATGAAGAGACGATCCCACTTCCACTCTGCTGCAGGTTGCTCCTTCCTCAGCTGCCTTTTAATGTCCTTTTCATGGTGATAACTTTACTCTGTTTCAATGTTTTATATTGTGTTCTTCATTTTCTGTAATAAGCCACCTAGGGACACTTGATACAATATCATACAATAGCAGAGTTGGAAAGGACCTTGGAGGTCTTCTAGTCCAACCTCCTGCTTAGACAGGAAACCCTACACCACTGCATACAAATGGTTATCCAACATCTTCTTAAAAATTTCCAGTGTTGGAGCATTCACAACTTCTGGAGGCAACTTCTGTTCCACTGATTAATTGTTCCCACTGTCAGGAAATTTCTCCCTAATTCTAAGTTGCTTATCCCCTTGATTACAATACAATACAATACAATACAATACAATAGCAGAGTTGGAAGGGACCTTGGAGGTCTTCTAGTCCAACCCCTGCCCAGGCAGGAAACCATATACCATTTCAGACAAATGGCTATCCAACATCTTCTTAAAGACTTCCAGTGTTGGAGCATTCACAACTTCTGGAGGCAACTTCTGTTCCACTGATTAATTTTTCTCACTGTCAGGAAATTTCTCCTTAGTTCTAAATTGCTTCTCTCCTTGATTAGTTTCCACTGATTTCTTCTTGTCCTGCCTTCAGGTGCTTTGGAGAATAGCTTGACTCCCTCTTCTTTTGGGCAGCCCCTGAGATATTGGAAGACTGTTATCCTGTCTCCCCTAGTCCTTCTTTTCATTAAACTAGACATTCCCAATTCCTGCAACTGTTCATCATATGTTTTAGCCTCCAGTCCCCTAATCCTCTTTGTTGCTCTTCTCTGCACCCTTTCTAGAGTCTCCACATCTTTTCTACATCGTGAGGAACAAAACTGAACGCAGGACCCTTGATGTTAATTCTGTTTATAACCGTCATAAACTGTGTGTCTCTTTTTTTTTACGCAGGCTGGCAGAGAAGTACGAAGAAAGTTTAGCCAACAAAGAGAAGATCCTGAAAGAGATAGAAGTGAAGAAGGAATATCTGAGCAATCTCCAGCCTCGGCTGAACAGCATCATGCAGGTATGGTCCTTTATCCAACAAGCCTTTAGATCATCCTGTTGATTCTGGATCGGTTATTTGCATCCCTATCGCATAACTTGGCTTGGTTTGGGTTCTGACCCAGCTGCCCAAACACAACAGATCCTCTGAAGTTAAATCAGTGATTCCTTTATTAGGAGCCTCGGCAAAAAAGTATCTGTCTCACCGCAGGCTAACAAGTCCGGCCGGCAGGGAGATGACTAGTTGTCTGCCACACCTATTCATCTCCACCGTCTGCCTTTTATCCCCAGAGCTAGGATGGAGCTTTGCTAGCAGCGGTGGCTCTTCCATCCCAAGGACCGGCCCATAGATTTCCACTGCTCTCCTCTCCTCTCTGCCTCATCTAATTAGCTCCACTTTTATCCTCAGAGCTAGGGTGGGGCTTTGCTAGCAGCAGTGGCTCTTCCGTCCCAAGGACCGGCCCATAGATTTCCACTGCTCTCCTCTCCTCTGCCACATCTATTCATCTCTGCCCCCTGCCTTTTATCCCCAGGACTAGCATGGGGCTTAGCTAGCAGCAGTGGCTCTTCCATCCCAAGGACCAGCCCATAGATTTCCACTGCTCTCCTCTGCCACATCTATTTATCTCCATTTTATCCCCAGAGCTAGGGTGGGGCTTCACTAGCAGCGGTGGCTCTTCCGTCCCAAGGACCGGCCCATAGTTTTCCACTGCTCTCCTCTCCTCTGCCACACCTATACATCTCCGCCCCCTGCCTTTTATCCCCAGAGCGAGGGTGGGGCTCCGTTAGTAGCAGTGATTCTTTTGTCCCAAGGACCGGCCCATAGATTTCCACTGCTCTCCTCTCCTTTGCCTTCTACGCATTCGCGCATCAGGCACTGGACCCAACTGTTCCTCCTCTTCCTCATCAGCCACCTCCACACCTGGGGGCTGTTGACTCTCCACCTGAGGGCAGACGGACAACCGAGGCTCCATCCCTCTCTCTCTCTCTCCCTCTCTCCCCCCCTCTCTCTCTCCCTCCCTTCCTCTCTCTCTCTCTCTCTCTCTCCCTCTCTCTCTCTCTCTCCACCTCCCTCCCTCTCTCTCTCTCTCTCTCTGCCAGTTCCATCCCACCTCAGAGCTCATAAGTTGCCTTCATGCTGACTCCGACACCTTTCCTCCTCCTCTGATTCGGCTGCTGGAGGGGCCAGTGGGCCACGACAAGTTTGCTTTGAGCTTATGGCAGGTGGGAAACTGGACCGTTCTAGTTTAGTACAGGGTGGGCAACTTGTGAACTTCAACTCCTCAGAGTTCCCCATGCCGCCTGCGACTCAACCCATATAAAATAGTTGATTTGCCCTCCCTTTTCACTTTTTATTTTCCAACCACTCCCTACTGACAACCCCTACAAGCTGACCTTTTTTTTTTCTTTTTGCCCTTCCTGTTTTTTCCTCCCAGGCCTCTCTTCCGGTTCAGGAATACTTTGCCATGCCTTTCGACCAAGTTCACAAACAATACGAAACAGCCAGGCATCTCCCACCCCCGCTCTACGTCCTCTTTGTCCAAGCCAGCGCCTACGGCCAGGCCTGTGGTGAGTAGTCCAGAGTTGGCCAGCTTTGAAGGTTCCCTACCCCCCCTACCCCCCATCCCTCACTGAAGGAAACGCAGGCTCCGATCGCTCTTTGCAGCTCTGGCTGAAGGCCAAAGCTCAAATGGAGGTGCAGCCACCGCATGGGGGGCCACCTGGTTGACTTCCGTTTCTTCTCCAGGATTCCTAGGCTGGGTGTGTAGCAGCTTTCTAGGTTAGGTATTAGGTTACGCCGAGGACTGTGTGTGTGTGTGTGTGTGTTGGGAGAAAGAGATGTTAGATAATATGAGAGATGATTGGTAGAAGATATATAATGGATTAATAGATAAATAGATTAGATACATAAGATAGATGGTTGGTTGGTTGGTTGGTTGGTTGGTTGGTTGGTTGGTTGGTAGGTAGGTAGGTAGGTAGGTAGGTAGGTAGGTAGGTAGGTAGGTAGTAGATAGGATGGATAGATAGACGTAGCTAGATAACATAGATGGGTGGATGAGAGAGAGATGATAGGTAGATGACAGACTGGATGGATGGATGGACAGATTGATGGATTAGATATAAAGCTAGATGATATAAAAATGGATGGAGGGATGGATGGCTGGATAGATAGATAGATAGATAGATAGATAGATAGATAGATAGATAGATAGATAGATGAGATAGATAGATAGATAGATAAGAAGATAGAGATAGATAAGATAGAGAATGATACAGATGATAGATAGATAGATGATAGATAGATAGATAAGAAGATATAGATAATGATAGAGAATGATACAGATGATAGATAGATAGATGATAGATAGATAGATAGATAGATAGATATAGATGATAGATAGATGAGAGATGAGATAGATAGATAGATATAGATGATTAATAGATATAGATGATTGATTAGATAGATAGATAGATAGATAGATAGATAGGTTAGATAGATAGGTTAGATAGATAGATAATGATAGAGATAGAGAGATGAGAGATAGATAGATGAGGTAGATAGATGATAGATAGATAGAGAGAGAGAGAGAGAGAGAGAGAGAGGTAGAGAGGTAGATAGATGAGGTAGATAGATGATAGATAGATAGATAGATAGATAGATAGATAGATAGATAGATAGATAGATAGATAGATAGATAGATGAGATAGATAGATAGGATGGAGAGACAGACGTAGCTAGATAACATGGATGAATGAGAGAGGTGATAGGTAGGTAGGTAGATGACTGGATGGATGGATGGATGGATGGACGGACGGACAGATAGATGGATTAGATATAAAGCTAGATAGATGGATATAAAAATGAATGGATAGTAGATGGATGGATGACAGACTGGATGGATAGATGATAGATAGATAGATAGATAGATAGATAGATAGATAGATAGATAGATAGATAGATAGATAGATAGATGATAGATAGATAGATAGATAGATAGATAGATAGATAGATAGATAGATAGATAGATAGATAGATATAGATATAGATATAGATAACATGTCTGTCTGTATGTTATGTATATGTACACTTTTGAGAGCAGGCAACAATGTGTGTCCACAGTAAAATAAAAAAAAACCATGACCATGAAGGTTCTCTGAATAATGCACATTGACCAATCGATTCTCCCGCGTTGCATCTTCAGCTGCCGATGGAAAAGGGAGCGTTAGGGACAGGTGTAGGAGAGGCCCAGGGAGAGCCATCGAACAGCCTGGGCTGCACAGACCAACTCGTGGCCCAACGGTTTCCCCCTTTCAGAAGGGGGGCAGGTTAAACCTTCCCAGGGTCTTTGCAAGAAAGAGGATCAAAGGCGTTTTTCTCTTCCCCCAGATAAGAAGCTGGCGGTGGCAATCGAAGGAAACGTGGACGAAGCCAAAGCCCTTTGCAAACCTCCGGAAGACTCCCAGGGTAAGGGCCGGCGTTGCTGGTTCTGAGGGTACCGGCTAGAGGATTGGTTATTCCAGCTAGTCCCCAACTTAAAACCATTCGTTTAGTAACCGTTGAAAGTCACACCGGCCGTTTTTCACTCTTACCGGCCGTTCCATCATCCCCATGGTCCAAATTCAGATGCTTGGCAACTGGCTCATATTTATGACGGTCGCTGTCCCAGCCCTGTGACTGACTTTAACGACGGCAGTGGTTCGCTGAACGAAGGTTGTAAAGTGGGGCAAATGGACAGATGTTTCACTTATTAGATTCATAGGGCTCAATTATGATCGTAAGCTGAGGGCTACCTGTATCCTTGCAGATAAGCACCTTGGCAGATCAGCCAAATCCAATTTTGGGGTGGGTATTTTCCGTGGCACGACAAAACCACGCTCCACTAAAGCGCGCCCGATTAAAGCGCGTACCTGACGTCATCAGCAGCGCGACAAATACGACCGTGGAGAAAAAAGGGCGCTTTAAAAAGCGCTTTTAAAGCAAGCCGATTCATGTAAAGGTAAGGGTTAGGGTTAGGGTTAGGTTAAGGGTTAGGGTTAGGTTTAGGGTTACGTTAAGCGTTAGGGTTAGGGTTAGGGTTAGGTTAAGGGTTAGCGTTAGGTTTAGCGTTAGGTTTGGGCGGGTTAGGGTAAGGTTTTCGTGTTAATTTTAACTTTACCGCTCACAGCGTGATGTTTTCGTCGCGCTGTGATGACGTCAGGTACGCGCTTTCGTCGAGCGCGCTTTAGTCTACCACGGTTTTGTGGTGGAACCGGTATTTTCACCCCCAAAATTCTCAGTTTACAAGCAATTACAGTAATTCAAAATAGCTATTATCCAAGCCCAGTAGAAATAGAAATAGAATAGAAATAAAATAGAATAGAAATAGAAATAGAAATAGAATAAAAATAGAAGAGAAATAGAAATAGAATAGAAATAGAAATAATAGAAATAGAATAGAATAACAGAGTTGGAAGGGACCTTGGAGGTCTTCTAATCCAACCCCCTATCTAGGCAGGAAACCATACACCATTTCAGACAAATGGCTATCCAACATCTTCTTAAAGACTTCCAGTGTTGGGGCATTCACAACCTCTGGTGGCAACTTCTGTTCCACTGATTAATTGTTCTCACTGTCGGAAATTTCCCCCCAGTTCTAAGTTGCTTCTCTCCTTGATTAGTTTCCACCCATTGCTTCTTGTTCTGCCCTCAGGTGCTTTGGAGAATAGCTTGACTCCCTCTTCTTTGGGGCAGCCCCTCAAATACTGGAACACTGCTACCATGTCACCCCCAGTTCTTCTTTTCACCAAACTAGACATCCCCAGTTCCAGCAACTGTTCTTCATGTGTTTTATCCTCCAGTCCCTAATCTTCTTTCTTGCTCTTCTCTGCACTCTTTCTAGAGTCTCCACATCTTTTTTACATCGTGACTGGCAAACCACACAGGCTTTTGAGATGTTGAATCTGCCAAGTTTTTCTCTTCTAATGTTTTGTTTTGTATTCCCAGATGACGAGAGCGATTCCGACGTCGAGGAGGAGCAGACTACGGTGAGGATTGGTGATGGCTGGGGGCCAAAACTGAGAACAGGAGGGTTGCCAACAACTCCTGCCTGAACCTCTTAACATATTCCTGTTTGGGGGGTGTCCCTTTTAATTAACCCATGGAAGCCAAAAAAATCATAGATTGGTAGCGCTGGAAGGAATCTTAGAGGATATCTAGTCCAACCCTAAACTCTGTGCAGGATGTGCTACAGTATCTCTGCTTATGCAATTAAACACGTTTTGGTTTTCTTTCTCCCCCACTGCAGAAACGCCGGCGGCCAACTTTGGGGGTGCAGCTGGATGACAAGCGGAAAGAGATGTTGAAGAAGCACCCTCTGTCCGTCACCATCAACCTGAAGTGCAAAGGTAGGAAAACCAAAGGGTTTATCGGTTTTTATTGCCACTTTGTGGTCCCAATCTGGGAGTTGAGTTGATTTGGGTTGGGTTGAGTTGAGTTGAGTAGGGTGGAATTGAACTGAAAAGTCAGGTTGAGTTAAATTGAGTTGGGCTGAGTTGAGTTGAGAAGTTGAGTTAGGTTGGGTTGGGTTAAGTTGGGTTGGGTTGAGACGTTGAATTGAGTTTAGTTGGACTGGGCTAGGTTAGGTTGTGTTAAGTTGGGTTGAGTTGAGTTGAGTTGGGTTGAGAAGTTGAGTTAGGTTGGGTTGAGTTAAGCTGGGTTGAGTTGAGTTGAGTTAAGTTGGGTTGAGTTGTTGCGTTGAGTTATTGGATTACAAGGCAGTTTGTTTCTAGTTTCACTCAAGTAATAAAAGCAGCATTCATCATCAGGGCCCAACAGAGTATGGCTAACAAAGTCAAGTTGGCAGCTGCAATGGATTTGGGGAATTTAGATTGTACCATCATGGCTACCATCTTCATGTGTTTGACCATACTACAGGGCCCTTAATATTAGAAAGCATGGACTCGCTTCCTCTCCATTTGTTTGATCATTTCCTTGGCTTTCATACTCTAATCCCAAACAATATAATGATGTCCATGTGGGCTGCAATAGTGTAGATCAGGGTGGTCTCCAAATTTGGCCACTGTAAGACTTGTGGACTTCAACTCCCAGAATTCCTCAAAGGACTGACATTTTCCTTCCTGGAGTCTCTTCCTTTAGCAATGAGGATGTGTGCTGGGACTCCACTCTGGAGAACTGAAACACGCAAACAGACAAACACACACCCACACCCTTTCTGTGCTTGGAAGAGTGACCCCGTGGCTGTGTGTCCTTGCAGATGGCAGTTTGCTGTTCCTGACCTTTTACTACTTGATGAACCTCAACGTCCTGACCGTCAAGGCCAAGATGACCGCAGCCACGGAGATGACCGTGCCCATCAGCGCTGGGTGAGCTGTCACGGGGGAATCTGCTGAGAAACTCAAGGTGGCTAGAAGACAACATGGGAGGAGAGAGCAGGATAGCTGTTGAATTGTTGTGGCTACCAGCTTTTCATGTCAAAAGACGCCACTTCTCACGTGGTGTCCTTCAGAACCCCTGGTAGGCTGGGCACGCTGCGGATGCCCTGCGCAGGCTCTGCCACCCATCCGGCCTTGGCAGGCTCCTAGCAATAGCAGGGAAACGTTTCAGGGCCGCCGCACAGCTCGGTAACTTCTCCGTGGCCTCCAGAGTCCCTACACTGTGTAGCGTGCAGGCGTGGCTTCCGGCACAGGACATGGCCGCACTGCCCAGCTGGTGGTTCCCGGTGCGGCGGGCAGGCGGCGATACGCGGGTCAGCTGGTAGGTCCTGGTGCGGCATGGTCCCCGTCCGAATGGCAGCCCCCGCGACCTAAGAGACTGTCCCAAATGAAACCAGAGTCCAAGGCAAAGGATTCCTCAAAGTTCCAGTTTATTAAGAGAGCCATGTTGGCACATCTGGGGAAACCCGAATCTGAAAGCTTCCCGGTTTTCCCTACCCAGTTGAAAGTTCTTGCCCCTCCACACCCACAAGCCCATCACATGATCCAATCTTCCACTGCCATGCTGGCAGCTTCCACCCATCCAGTTCCGGCCAGGTGCAGAGACAAAGATGACCTTAGCTTTCTAAGAAGAATGTTGTTATGGCTACATATCATCCAACTCCATATAATTTCCCCCTCCCACTTTCCCACAGTAGAAAGTGTGGCAGGCCTGTGTAACGTTCCCGTGGTTCATCCATGAGGCCAATGTGGAGAAAAGACAGGACACAATCTTTCTCGGGATGGAGTGACCCAGATTGGGGGTCTGGTAGCCCCTTTTATTGAGATAGGACAAAGGCAGGAGCAGCAATAGCATGTGGTCAAAAACAGCCTGTAAAAGTACAATTTCTAATCTACTGCTCAGGGAAGTTCTGTCTATATATGGTCAAATCTTGGGCGTCATTGGTAGGGCACATCTCAGGATGTTATGTTATGAACTATCAGGATGTTATGGAGTTTTAGGAGTTTGTTTTCTCCTGTGTGGTTCAGCGTGGCTCTGCATGCCCCGTTATGAACTGGGCCATGGGTGACCCATACCTACACAAGGAACTATATTACAACAGGCCCGAAACCTGAAAGGTGGCTAGCAGGTGTGACAGGCTGACATGTGTCCCTTCTGCCCGGATTTGGGGTGTGAAACTCTGCTGATGACTCAGGTGTCAACTGACAAAGGATTTCTAGTCTGCGCTCGAATTTCCATGAGCCGCAAGGGGGGGAAGCACATTCCAGGCATACATTCTTCCAGTGTTGGATCTCAGATTGCCAAAGTTGGCTTACGAGGCATGGATTTCTATAGCCCGCCTTGTTGGAGAATGTGATTTATGACACAGACTGAGAGGAGGGGGAGGGGGAAAGAGGGTCAAAGTTGAGCTGTAAATGACAGAGGGAAGAAAGGAGGTAGGGAGGAGGAGAAAGGGAGAAGAGGCAAGAATAAATATGGTGTATAGAGAGAAGAGCCAATGATAGTCTTTGGGGGTTGATGGCAAGATGAATTGACATAATATTGAATAATGCAAAATAGTGTTGGTTATGTAATGGTACACATGTGGTTATTTGTATGAAAATAAAAAACTTTAATTTTTAAAGTTGAGCCATAAATTATGTGCGGCAGAGTTGACTTCCCTCGAGTAGATGCCGACATGCTGCTCTTAATAAATACCGTATTTTTCAGAGTATAAGAAGGGTCAAATAAGAGGGTGAAAATCTGGGTGCATCTTATACACTGAATACAGCATTTGTGGCCTCCAGAAACCCCTCTCCCTTCGCAAAAATGGCCGTGCATTGCCTTTAGGAGGCTTCCAGAGTGCTCCTGGGGGCTGGGAAGGGCTGAAATGAGCGAAACATGGGCCGTTTGGGGGGGGCAGCCCCCAGGAGCACTCTACAAGCCTCCTAAAGGCTATGCATGCCCCCCCTTTTTTTAATGAAGGAGGTCTGCAGAGTGCAAAACCTTTTTTTAAAAAATTGGTGCGTCTTATACTCTGAAAAATGCGGTAACTGATTTTCTCTTGAAACTTGGCTTGAAACCCATGAGTTAATTAGGGCATCTGTCGGAACCTAGACAGCAGAAATGCTTCCCTGCTCCCTCAGTTCAGGCAGAATTTGAACTGACGGGCAACCGCAGAGTCACCCCGAGATTGACTGACCCCTTTTCTTCCCCCTCCTGGATTTTTTTCCCTAGGGACCTGCTGTGCCCCGATTCTCTTCTGAGCTGTCTCTATCCTGGGGACCACGGAAAGAGGACCCCAAACCCCGCCAACCAGTTCCAGTTCGACAAAGTGGGGTAAGCCAGTAGGGAGGGATGGGGCTGCCATTATTACCCCAATGGAGCAGGAAGTCCTGGATATTTTACATCCATTTGTCTAGGGACAACCGCACGCTTAAAAATGAGCCGTGTCCGTTTTCACACTTACGACCGCGGCCCTATCCCCATGGCCATGCGGGTTCAAAATTCAGTCGCGGGGCAACTGGCTGCTGTTTATGACAGTTGCAGTGTACCATGGGTCCTGTGATTCCCGTTGTAACTTTCTGGCAAGTCAAGTCACCGGGGAAGCCCGATTCACTTAACAACCGTGGCAGGAAAGGTCGTAAAACGGCACAAAACTCAACAACTATCTGGCTTAGCACAGAATGTTGGACTCAGTGGTGATCGTAAATCAAGAACTTCCTGTATGGGCAAAATTGCCAAGATGGCTACCACAGTGCGATGGAAACTACCGTAATTTTCAGACTATAAGACGCACGGGTGTATAAGATGCACCAAGATTTCAAAGAGGCAAGTAAGAAAAAAATGTTTTTGTCCTCCCCGGCTCCGAGAAGCACTCTGCAGGCTTCAGCAGAGCTGGGGGAAGACAAAAACGCCCCCATTTTTGCAGGAAAATGAGTATAAGCTGCGTCTTATACTACGAAAAATACGGTATCTCTTTTTTAAATGTATGACATATCTTAACTTTCTTTTAAAAATATGCATTGCAGTCTTCTGATTGTTGATTGTCCTCATCCCTTCTTCTCTTCCCCTTTCCAGCATCCTGACCCTGAACGACTACGTGCCTGAACTGGGCCATCCATACGTATGGGTGCAAAAACTGGGGGGTTTGCACTTCCCCAAGGACCAACCCCAGGTAGGTGTGGACAGATGCCTCCCGAAAGCTCTTTTCTGAACTTCAGTGGTTCCTTTTTAATCCGCACATAAGGCCAAGATCAATTGATGCTGTTCCGACCGAGGCTTCCCAAGAGCCTGAAGCCAACTCCTGGTCCCGACAAAAACGCCTTTGATTAATTGACTGTGAATTCTGCTCATTCACCTCCAGCAAAGTCTTTCAAGGGGGGATTTATGGTCATGGTCCTTATCTGGCTTGGAGAGCTGCCAGGCCGATCTCTGCAGAACTTGGCAAGGAGTCTCGGAGAGTCACGAACCAATGAAGCGAACTAATTGTCTCCTGCAAACTCCATTCCCCTGTCGCTCCTCTTTTATTCCCTATGGAAGAGGCCATTCACCGTCCACCTCTGGCCTCACTCCCAAGTCGACCTCTGTTCTTTAGCTGTTCCCTTCGCCTGGCAGCTCTGTGCATGGGCACACTGGGAACAGGCTCCAGCTGTTCTTCTGCCTCACTGATATCCGACTCTGAAGGCAGCTGATAACTGTCGGACGTACCTGGCCCCCTCTCTTCCCCCGACACAGAGCCCTCATCCGAGCCTTCCCCAGACTCCAGGACTGGCCCAGGTTCCTCCCCAACACTCTTCACTGTCTGAATCTGCTGCCAGCTTTGCTGGCCGCTGGCGGGCCACAACAGATGCCATCAACAAAAGGGCAGATGTGTGTGTTGTGTTTTGTGCATACATTTGTGCCCAAGTGATGGATGTGAAATCTGTGCAGAGGAGCCACTGAAATCTTCCAAGTCAAGTTGGACTCACAATGGCCTCTCATTCAAATATTAACCAGGTCTGATCCTGATCAGCCAAGGGATCTCCTGTACAGATGTCCCTGATTTAACAATAGTTAGTTTAGTGACTGTTCAAAGCTACCACAGCACTGAAAAAGGTGTCTTACGACCGTTTTCCACACTTACGACCATTGCGGCATACCCGTGATTCAAATCCAGACCCTTGGCAACTGGTTCAGATTTACGACCTTTGCGGTTTCCCAGCATCACATGATAAAACTTTGGAGACCTGACGAACAAGATTCAGTTAACAACCGGGCTATTCACTTAACGAACCGCAATGATTCACTTAACAACGCGGGCAGGAGAAGTCGTAAAAAGGGGGCAAAACTAGGCTTCTGATCTTAACTTCAGCTTCCCTTTTGCTTTACTGGACCGCGCACGGTCGCTAAACAAGGCTGTTGCTGAACGAGGACCTCACGTAAGGGTGTTTTGTCTTGTTGTACAGAATCCTGTGGTTGCCGATAACTCACTGAGTGCTAGCCACATGGAGAGGACCATGAAACTGCTCAAAACAAGGTTGGAGTCGCGCCTGGCCCTTCACAAGCAATTTGCTTCCCTCGGTGAGTCCTTGGCACCGTCCTGTTCTCTTAGCAAAGTGGGGGGGAGTTGTATGCTCCCCATATAGGACATTTGCTGGGGAATTCTGGGAGTTGAAATCCACAGGTCTATGCTCCCCGTATAGGTCATTTGTCCAGGGTGCAATAAAAGTCTCGGGCCTAGAAGGTTGGATTAGAAGACCTCTAAGGTCCCTTGTGACTTGTTTGTCCCCCCTCCCCTTGAGTTGTGAGCCGCCCTGAGTCCCCCCCAGGGAAAAGGGCGGCATACAAATAAAGCATCTCAATCTCTCCTTCCCGCCCAGTAAAGGAATCAATAAAATAACGCAGGGGTCTCCAAACTTGGCAATTTTGAAACTTGTGGACTTCAACTCCCAGAATTCCTGGGAGGCTGGCTGAGGAATTCTGGGAGTTGAAGTTCAGAAGTCTTAAAAGTTGCCGAGTTTGGAGACCTATATAAAAATGAAGTCCTTTCTCCTTTTTTATAGTTCTCTGTCCATTAACCGGGTCCACCTCCGTTCAATGCCCCAATTATCTTCGCTGGCACTTCTTTTTATCCCCCCCCCCCAGTCAAATGTGAGAAATGGCCTACTCTGGCTGTCAGGTTTCTGAAAAGATGCCCTAAATAACTCATGAGTCTCGAGTCAAGTTTCAAAAGGAAACCAGTAATTTGTAATTGTAATTTAATAAATTTATATGCCGCCCAATCCCGTAGGACTCTGGGCGGCTTACAAAGTACAAGACTAAAAAGATAAAAAGTTAAAAATAGGGAAAAAGAAAACAGATTTAAAAGCAACACACCATACACTCAATCTGGGTGGGGCTGGACCTCGTTCATGAGGTCAACAGCCCCAGGCCTGCCGGAATAGCCAGGTTTTAGTGGCTTTTCGGAAGGCCAAGAGAGTGGGAAGGGTCTGGATCTCTACGGGTAGATCGTTCCACAGGGTCGGAGCAGCTACAGAGAAGGCCCTCCCCCGAGGGGTCGTCAGCCGGCATTGTCCGGTCAACGGCACCCGGAGAAGGCCCAACCTGTGAGATCTTATCGGCCGTTGGGAGGTATGTGGCAGGAGGCGGTCTCGCAGATATCCGGGTCCTAGGCCATGTAGTCATTTATTAGAAACACCATTTCGGCAAATACCCCATTGCAGTCAGATCTGACCTCCCTTAAGTTATGGCTGAACTTTGCCCCTATTTCTCCCCTCCACTCAGTCTGTGTCATAAATCACATTCACCAACGAAGTGTACGCCTCCCAAGCCTGCTGTAGTAATCTGAGATCCGACTCAATGCAGGATGGCTGGCCGAGGAATTCTGGGAATTGAAGTCCACAACTCTTAGAGTTGCCAAGGTTGGGAAACGCCTGTCCTACCCAATGCAGGAAGGCCGGCTGAGGAATTCTGGGAGTTGAAGTCCCCAAGTCTTTACATTACTCTTGGTGTAGAAAAGCAGGATGGTCCTCGGGGACTAAAGAAGGAAGCTTCTATTTGGTCCTTTTGCAAGAATTGTCTTCTAGGAGGGGCCCCTTATCTCCTTATCTTGTTGCCTCCAGAACATGGCATTCTGCCCGTCTCCCCTGAGTCTCAGCATCTCTTCCCCGCCAAGATTATGTCGCATTTGGTGAAGTGGATATCCCTCACGTACGAAGATTACATGGTAAGTAGCTTCCTTTAGAAGTAGCCTTTTCTTCCGCGGGAAAAATAGACAAGCACAAATTGCCCTCGACTTGACGACCACAACGGAACCCCAAAATTTATGCTAAGCGAGACATTGGCGAAGGGAGCCCCTCCTCAGAGCCTTCCCCAGCCTCCAGGACTGGCCCAGGTTCCTCCCCAACCCTCCTCACTGCCTGAATCTGCTGCCAGCTCCGCAGGCCGCCAGCAAACCAGAACATTCTGCTTTTTCCTCCCTCTAGGAGCTGCCTTACACTAAAGACGTGGTTGAGTCTGGTTTGGCTGAAGATACTCACCTCTATTACTTGGCACTGATCGAGAGAGGCACCGGTGAGTTTGCGTCTTTTCTCCTGTGGGTTCCTCTCCCCCCCAACTGAGAGGTTGAGGAGATGCCTAGTGGTTGTTACTTCGGGGAAGAGAAAAACAGAACATTTCTTCCCCGGTGCAGCAAAGGAAGATATGCCACAAAACATGTCTGCTAAAGGGGGAGTGGGGTGCAGTGGTTGGGTCCTCTGGAGTCCCCGATCTTCAGCAATCGAACTTGGGGTCCCCAGTTCGATCCTTATGAAACCGAAACTGGATTCTGTAATGGGCTGTGAGAAGCAACTTGGGAGGAAGAAGGGAAAAAGACAGGGGAGACAACAGAGGAGCAAAAAACGAAGCCGGCAGTAGAGTCAAACAGTGAGGAGGTTGGGGAGGAACCTGGGCCAGTCCTGGAGTCTGGGGAATGCTCGGACGAGGGCTCTGCATCGGAGGCAGAGAGGGGGCCAGGGCCGTCTGGGAGTTATGTGCTGCCTCTGGAGTCTGACATCAGCAAGGCAGAGGAACAGGGGGAGCCTGTTCCCAGTGTGTGCATGCACAGAGCTGCCAGAAGGCAAGAACTGTTAAGACAAAAGGAACGACTCGGGAGTAAGGCTTGGAGATGACTGGCCCCTCCCATAGGACATAAAAGAGGAGCAAATGGATGTGAGCCTTTGCAGGAAGCAACTTTGTTCTTTGTGGTCAGTTTAAACTCTGAAACTCTGTTTTGACTCTGTGCTCCACGTGGCTTTGCAAAACCAATTGGCAATTCAGTCTCTGGCAGCGTTTCAAGGGAGATAAAGGCGGGTGCTTATCAGTCTTATCCCAAAAGACTTTGGCAGACTTCTGTCGGACTCTTTAAAAAATATTTGTGACTCGTTACGGGCTGTGAATGAACACAACTCACAGCCGCTGAAATAAAAATAGGGTTTGGGGGACTAAGCGTGTGGTTTTTACTGTCTCAGGAAGCCTGGGTTAGAATACCACCTGTACTTCATTTAGACACCCCACAGCCCATTTTCCAGCTGTCTTAAGACTGGGGGCTCCCCCCCCCCCGCATCGAAAAGTGCCGGAAATTCACCAGCGCCTTCTGCTAAAATACAATCATCACTCCCTTCTACATCTGCAGGGGACCCCCTGACAAGGGAAATTCTGCAGAAGGAATTAATCGATGCGTTAAAAAATCATGCTGTTACGATAGAAACAAAACTTAAGGAAGAGATTTAGGGCATCTTTTCGGAAACCTGACAGACAGATTAGGCCATTTCTCACAAACAGATGTCTGAAAAACTTATGACATGTAACCAAATGATTAGAAGGGACTTGGTGACGGCTCTGAATTCAATAGTTGGTTATGCACAGGCCCTTGAAGAAAAGTTAGAAGAACTTAGTGACGCTAATACGAACTTGGCAACGAAAATGGAGGCGGTCCAGCAAAAGGTTAGCGATGGAGACAATGAAATCATAATGCTACAGTATAGGCAAATGGAATTGGCTTTAAGGATAAGGTGCCTCCCTGAAAATACACAAGAGAACCTGAAACAGACTCTCTCTGAAGCCTTTGACCTGATGGCGGGAAGGTCAGGAGGGAATCTTGACTGGCAAATCGAAAAGGTTTATCGCGTTAATTCCTTGCTGGCAAAACAAAAACAATTACCAAGAGATATAGTGGTCTATTTCGCCACTAGAGATGTGAGAAATACGATATTACAGGAATCCTACAAAAATAATCTTCAAATCCGGGGTCGGGAGGTGACTGTCTTGAAGGAGATACCACCTAAAATGCTGAGATCTAGACTATGCCTTTCTAGTGGAAGAGCTCAAAAATCGCCAGATACAGTTTAGATGGGACACACCAACCGGCATCGCATTTAGCTATCTTGGAAAAAGACATCACCTCAATACAGTATGGAAAGCTCAAGATTTCTACACCAACATACTGAAGGGTGGACAACCCTCTTCCTCTAGATCTAGACAAAGAGAACAAGAAGGATATGATGGAAAGCAAGCCACTCAAGTTTTAACAAGGGGGGATCAACTTGTTCTTTCAGAGGTACAAGAAGCTAAAGAACAAAGAAAAGACCGCGTGGTTACCAGACGAATGGAACAGGAATTAAGAAATCAACGGACACAAGCCACCGTTCAGGAGCATACAGGTGTTACATCAGAAGCAGTGGGAGGAGCTAGGCCAAAGGTTAAATTTCAAGAGGTTCAGATGGCTGTTAAAAAGTTTCAGGGGGCTAATGATGGTAACTAAATCTCTAATATGGAATGTTAAGCGATTGGATTAATTTAGCAGGAAATGGAGTGCTCAGTATTGAAGGGTTTGATTTGGTATATGGCTGCTTGTTTGCTGTATAATAAAGAGGTGGATGAGAACTTTAAAGGTCAGGCTTTGGGGAATGCCTTGCTACGGGTTGGGAAAAAAACATTAATATTAATTACATGGTAGATTTATAAAAAGGTTAAGGTATTCTGGACAAAAATATGATGGATTATGTAAAATACTCTCTCTCAAAAAAAAACACCCCATCTATTCTCTGTTATGTATAATCACTGACTATACAGTAGTAGAGATTAACTTGACTTTGCATTTGATAACTGCAGCTAGATTGTTGGTGGTGCAATACTGGAAGAAGGAAGATTTGTTTACTATCTAGGAATGGATATTGAATATCACAAACTTAGCAGAGGTGGCTAAAATAGTTGCATATCTCAAGGATAATTCAAACGAGAGATATAAACGAGACTGGGAAAAATGGATTGACTATATTCAAAATAAATATGGGTCTAGGAAATTTCAGATAGTTTATGACTAAGATCAGAAACGATACAAATTGTTTATAGTTAGCCTAGCAAGGAGGAGCTAAGATCAATTCAAAGATGTTATTAACTTTCTACGTTTTCTCTTTAAGTATATCTTAAACTGTTTTTGTTAAAGATTTATACCTTGTATTGGTTCTGGGAAGTCAGGGTGGGGGAAGGTTGGGGGGGTTGGGGGTGGGTGGGAGGGAGTGGAGTTTACTAAGTTGGAGGAAGGATGTTGGATGATTGTACATGTATACTGCTATTTTTTCTTTTTTATGTATATTGAAATGGAATTATAAATACCATCAACACAAAAGGGATTTTGCTCAGATGCTGAAACACACCAAGTGAATGAGAGGAAGAGTGGGAAGTAGAGGAGAGAAGAAAGATGGGAAGAGGGATAGGAAGAGAGGGTGAAGGGGGAAGATGAGGTGTATAAGGAGGAGTGGTAAGGGGAGAGGAGGAGGAGGAGGAAGGAAGGGGAAGTAGAATAGAAAATGATGGAGGGAAGACAGGATGTAGAAGAGTCTGAAGTAGAGGAGAGAAGAAGATAGGAAGAGAGGGATAGGAGAGAGGGTGAAGGGGGAAGATGAGGTGTATAAGGAGGAGTGGTAAGGGGAGAGAGTAGAAGGAGAAAGGAAGGGGAAGTAGAGTAGTATGGAAGCAGAAATACACCAATGAGAGGAAGAGTGGGAAGCAGAAGGGAGAAGAAAGGTGGGAAGAGAGGGATAGGAGAGAGGGTAAGGGGGGAAGATGAGGAGGATGAGGATAAGGAGGAGTGGAATGTGTAGAGAGAGGAGAAGGAGAAAGGAAGGGGAAGTAGAGTAGGAAAGGAAGATGGAGGGAAGATAGGAAGTAAGAGAGAGGTAGAAGAAAGAGGTGTATGGAGAGTAGAAGAGCTAATAATGGGTGTTAATCTTTTTGGGGCGTTGAGGACAAGAGGAACTGATGTAATCATTATTTAATACTATATGATACTGGCTATGTATAGTATACATGTGATTGTATGTTATGAAAATGGAAATAAAAATATGTTTTTTTTAAAAAAAGACTGGGGGCTGAGCTGAGATTCCTGAGTGTACAGAGTTCCTGGGAGGTTGTGGGAGCACAACCTCTCTTAAAAATTTCAACCCCCTCCAACAAATCTGCAGCCCCCCCCAAATTTCATTCTCGCCAACTTCAGCGAGAACACCAGCAGGGTCTCCTCCGAGCTTTGGGATAGCAAATACTTGTTGGTTTGTTTCTGCTGGAAAGTGTAGTTGTGTGTCAAAGAGGCATCCTTGCTAAACAGAGTTCTTGCTTCCATCTTGGCTGCAGCCAAGCTCCAGGCCTCCGTAGTGTTGAACCCCGGATATTCCTCCATCCCGCCTGTCTTCAGCCTGTGCTTGAACTGGAAAGGGGAGAAAACCAGCATGAATGATGACAACATTCGGGTAGGTCCGAGACAGGGGAACGGGGTTGGGGGATTCTGGGAGTTGGAAGTCCACCCGGAAGTGGCCTAGGTTAAATGTATTTAATTATTCATGCAGTAACAGCAAGCTAGAATTGTACTTGCACAACATTGGGAAAGGGAAGAGATCCCTGCCGATGAAAAGATGATTAGGAAAATATTAGAACGTGCAGAAACGAACAGATAAATGCTGGCGATTAAGGAAAAAGAACTAACGGAATATTATTTGATAATGGGAATTATTTTATCAATGGTTAGAGAATAAAAATGGAGGTTGAAAAAGAGTGTCAGACCTCCGAGCTATCTTTTCCGTGACCCGACAAATGCGCACCGACAAAACCGCGTCGCTAAAACCGCAACGTCATCAACGCGCCGACAACAGCGCATCGACAGAAGCGCGATTTAAGTTAAGGTAAGGGTTAGCGTTAGGGTTAGGTTTAGGTTTACAGCCCGCTTCTGTCGGCGCACTGTTGTCGGCGCGATTCAGCGCTCATTCGTCGACGCGGTTTAGAACTCGCGGTTTTGTCACTGCAGTTTAGTCGGGCGCGCTTTTGTCGGTGAACCATCTTTTCTTCTTAGGTTTCAGGCCTGCCACACTTTCTACTGTGGGAAAATGGAAGGGGGGGGATTATGTGGAGTTGGGTGATGTGTAGCCATAACAACATTCTTCTTAGAAAGTCAAGGTCTCTGCACCTGACCGGAACTGGATGGGTGGAAGCTGCCAGCATGGCAGTGGGAGATTGGACCATGGGATGGACTTGTTGGCTGTGGGGACAGGATCTTGAACTTTCAACTGGGTGGGGAAAACCGGGAAGCTTTCAGATTCGGGTTTTCCCAAATGTGCCAATAAATTGAGGAATCCTTTCCCTCGGACTCTGATTTACTTTCGGATGCTATTAGGAACCCAAATCTGACCAAGAGTAGAAAATATGTTAAGATAGAGATGTAAACAATATGATCATTGTTAGTATCATGATGATGAGGATTATTATGCTTAATGTTGTTATTATAAAAGAGCCGAGGTGGCGCAGTGGTTAGGGTGCAGTACTGCAGGCCACTTCAGCTGACTGTTATCTGCAGTTCAGCGGTTCAAATCTCACCGGCTCAAAGGTTGACTCAGCCTTCCATCCTTCCGAGGTGGGTGAAATGAGGACCCAGACTGTGGGGGCGATATGCTGACTCTGTAAACCGCTTAGAGAGGGCTGAAAGCCCCATGAAGCGGTATATAAGTCTAACTGCTATTGCTGTATTCGCATTAGGAGATACGTTAGGAGGAAAAAATGAACAAGCTTCCTATGCTCAAGAAAAGATGGGATGTTTGTATTTTTTTTAAAAAAAATTATATATATATATGCACGTTTTTTTTAGGCCATGGAGAGTGAGGTCAACGTCTGTTACAAAGAACTGTGCGGGCCAAAACCGGGCTACCAACTCCTCACCAACCAGTTGCAACGGCTTTGCGTCGTCCTGGATTTGTACCTGGAGACTGAGACACACGACAATAGCGTGGAAGGTCCCAAGGAATTTCCACAGGAGAAAATGTGCCTCCGTTTGGCCAGGTGAGCGAATAAGGGGGGCAGGGAGATCTGGCAGAAGGGCAATGAGGCAACTCGCCCTGGCTAATTCACCGCCAGATGATTCGACATGGGATAACTCAAGTGGAATGGCAGCTCAAAGAATTCTAACTTGGTTTAAAAAAAAAAAGGAATAAAAGGAATCCCTGCAGATTTGACTCCCACTAGTCCCAGTCCTTCCCACCCAGAACGGGCAGAAAACGGAGCGCCCAGAGGCCGAAAACAGGGCATGCGGAGGCGGCAATAGGCCACGGCAATCTCTGCAGCCTGAAACAGCTGATCGTCGGGAAGCTGGTCCAACCGACAATCAGCTGTGCTTGTGCTAATCAGGCTGTGCTGAAATTGAAACGGAAACGGGCGGATTTGACTCCCACTAGTCCCAGTCCTTCCCACCCAGAACGGGCAGAAAACGGAGCGCCCAGAGGCCGAAAACTGGGCACGCGGAGGCGGCAATAGGCCACGGCAATCCCTGCAGCCTGAAACAGCTGATCGTCGGGAAGCTGGTCCAACCGACAATCAGCTGTGCTTGTGCTAATCAGGCTGTGCTGAAATTGAAACGGAAACGGGCTGTTTGGTGCAAGGAGGCAACTTGCTGGGAGGCAGAGACAGATTTTTTTCCCCCTTGTTTTCCACTCCAAAAGCTAGGTGCATCTTATACTTCGAAAAATACGGTACTTTCAAAGATGACATTAGTCATTTTACAAATGTAACTTCTTATATCCATGGGACGGTTGGTGCACGAGGGCCGTCCGGAGTGTTTATTCTTAGTGTCCCGTGACTTTTGAAATCTCCCTTCTTCCATAGGGGACCCAGCCGGTTGAAACCCTTCAAATATAACTACTCCCAAGGCTTCTTCAGCCATCGCTGAGCCCAGCCGCAGCCGCTGGGAGTCCTACTTAGGCCACACTTCCCAAGCGAAGGGAATTGTTTTGGGTCTGGAGCTGATGCGTTTCTGATGGATTTCGGAACTTTTGTCCTGCTGAAGCCGCGCCAGAGAAGACAGCCAAGCGGTCATCATTCCTCCATCTCTTGTGGAAATCGTTCCCAAGGAATTAAAATTGAGTAAAGGGAGTCTCTGAAGTCCTTACCTATGAAATACTAGCCGATAACCCGGCGTTGCCCAGGTATTTATTTATTTGGGGGGGGGATATCCAGGCCAAACGTAATTTCTAATGTTGGATTTGCCACCTTACCGGAGGGATTTGGGGGTATCTTACCCCCACACACACAGTATTTGTTTCCAGGGAGTAAGTCATCTGTGTACGTTTGATTGAAATTGCTCCAGGTGTTCCAGAGTAATGCTGGAACACACACACACTCACACACACAAATGTGTTTAGATGGATGGATGGATGGATAGTAGAGAGAGAGGTAGGTAGGTAGATAGATGGATAGAGAGAGAGAGAGAGAGGCAGGCAGGCAGGCAGACAGACAGACAGACAGACAGACAGATAGATAGATAATAGAGAGGTAGATAGAGATAGATAGATAGATAGATAGATGATAGATAGATAGATAGATAGATAGATAGATAGATGATAGATAGATAGATAATAGAGAGAGAGGTAGGTAGATAGAGATAGAGAGATAGATAATAGAGGGCTAGGTAGATAGAGATAGATAGATAGATAGATACATACATACATACATACATACATACATACATACATACATACATAATATATAGAGAGGTAGGTAGATAGAGAGAGATAATAGAGGTAGCAATAATAACAGTAGACTTATATACCGCTTCATAGGCCTTTCAGGCCTCTCTAAGCGGTTTACAGAGTCAGCATATTGCCCCCAACAACAATCCGGGTCCTCATTTTACCCACCTCGGAAGGATGGAAGGCTGAGTCAACCCTGAGCCGGTGAGATTTGAACCGCTGAACTGCTGATCTAGCAGTCAGCCTGCAGTGCTGCATTTAACCACTGCGCCACCTTGGCCCCTCAGGTAGGTAGATAGAGAGAGATAGATAATAGAGAGGTAGGTAGATGTAGGTAGGTAGGTAGGGAGGGAGGGAGATAGAGAGAGATAATAGATAGAGAGAGATAATAGAGAGAGAGGTAGGTAGGTAGATAGAGAGAGATAATAGATAGGTAGGTAGAGCGATAGATAGGTATATAGATAGATATTGAACCAATAAAGGAGGATATGTAGATCAGGGTTGAATGGGGGGGGGGGGTCTCCTGAGCGTGGTGATCTCTGAGCGTGGTGATTTTCTTGCAGGCGTTTCATCACCCCACTAGGTAACATCATCAGTGCAGGTCACTCTCAACCTTACAACAGGTCATTTGGGAGCCTGTTCAAAGTTACCACGGCACGGAAAAAAAGTGACAGGGCAGTTTTTCACACTTCAACAACCATCGAAGCATCCTCATGATTGTATGTTCCGAAATTCAGGGGCTTGGCCGCTGGTTCATACTTAACGACTGTTGCCGTGTCCCAAGGTCGCGTGATTTCCCCTTTTGCGACCTTCTGACAAAGTCAGTGGGGAAGGCAGATTCCCTTAACAAACCGGGCTATTAACTCATAAACTGCAGTGAATCTTTCGGACCTCAGGGACCACTAATATGATCTGCCTAATGACCGGCTGGGTGGATGTGTCTCGGTGGTCATGTGACTGGGTGGGTGTGGCCAATTCGATGTCACTCACATCAAGGGGTGCCTCGTCGGCCTCTACTGACCCCTCCCCTCCCAGCCCCTCCTTGCCTGCCCGCCCGGGCTCCTTAGGGCCCCAACAGGGAGCAGTTGCTGGAGCGAAGCAGCCCCCAGGATAAAGGAGTTGGCAAAAGAGCTCCGTTCAAATTGGATCTGGCCGAGAAGGAGGCTCAGCAGAACTACCTCATTGAGGACTAGGAGCATGGTTTTTCCAAGCAGAGGGAAGACCTGCGGGAGTACAAGGCCAGGTGTCGGTGCCTGGAGGCTCAGCGGGCTGAGATGGTCAGCCAGTTCCAGGCTGTGATGCAGTCCCACTGGAACGAGGCCCTCCGGCTCTTCACCACCAGCGGTGCTTCCCTCCAGCCTTCGCCCAAAGCCCCCCACCAGGAGGCCAAAGCAGACCCCAAGTCGGAATTTCTGCCCCCCTCCGATCCGCACAGAAAGACCCCGAAGGGGGGGACTCTCTGCAGCAACACAAGCATTCATTGCACGTATCCACCCCAGGGGGCGTAGTTTGAGGGCCCCTGATTTAGTGCAATATAAAAAACGCAAATAAGTTTTCTGCGGACCGCCACAAGTTTCTGACAGGCCCACCCATTGGTGACCCCTGGACTAAACATTCTTGTCTACTCCCGCCACACACAAAAAACAGAGTCCATTTATTGTAAGCATATTGTTTTTCTTTTAATTGGCGGCTTATTGCACAGAAAGCAACAGGAGGTGAACAGTTTGACAGGGTGTAATGCACTTTTTGGGCGTGAGTGGGTGTGCACGTGGATGGGTGTCTGTGAACATGCACCCCGCACGCCGGGTCGCTCGGTTTCGAGAACTACAAAACTACAACAACCGTTGTTTCCCCTCCACCGCCCCTCCTAATGAGGATTTGTGGGGGGGGGAGATCCCTGCCCTGCCACCCCCAAAAAACCCCGGAGAATTTGGGCCAGGGGGTTCAAACGACCCCCTGCCTCAAATTCTCTGAACTCGGGGGCAAAGCTAGCATGTGGGAAAGGCCCCCTTTGAGACGGCAATGGGGCTGAGTGGAGGGGACACCCCCCCTTCCTCCTGAGACAACGTAAGAGCTGGATTAAGGCCTGCTTTCCATATTCATGCCCCCCCCTCCCCAAGCAATGCACATCGAGCGAAAAAAGGCATCTTTAACACATCATTTTTTTGGAGATTATTATTTTTTCCTTGCCTGGGGCATCCCTGCGGAGCAGAATTCCAGCTCTTACTGCATTCCGACATTCTGAGATTTATTGCGTGTATTATTATTATTATTATTATTATTATTATTATTATTATTATTATTATTATTGTTATTATTATCATCATTCCTTTGCCCGTCTTTGGGGGAAATAAATGCACTTATATGAGAAGGGCAGTCCAAATATTGCCCCGGGGGTGGTGGTTTTTCCCTCCCTCCCTCCCTCCCCCTTAAATAAACCAAGTGCTTAAATGGAAATTCTGCATATATCACATTCGGCTACGGAAGCTGTCAGTCACATATTGGAACCAGCTTGCGGTGGGTTTGGTTAGTTGGTTTGGTTTCTTGTACTGAGTTATCTCAGATCGATTGTGGCTTCGCTGGGCCGTGTTTCTTCCTCTTTGGATCGCCGTGTTGCAAACATGCATTCCCAGACTCCTCGGTGGGGACGGGCGTGGGGGGGTAGTCCTCACCCCAAACCTAGCCTTGAGGAGAGAGCGTCCTGAGATCGGTGGTCTTCCAAAGTCCTCAGGTGCCCCCTGAAGCACCTCCCAACGTCTTCTGGTCATTTCTTGGCCTTCTCTTCAGCTGGTTTGCTGTCTTTGGGGTCCATCCCGGAGGACTTCTCAGCTTTCTCCGTCTTGGTTGGCTTTGGGGTGTCTTTGAGACCCGCGGGGGGCTCTTTGGGGCTCAAGGTCTTCTTGGCGTCTTCTTTGGGCTTCTCCTCTTCCTTCTCAGCTTTCTCCTTCTTGGGTTCTTCCTTCTTCTCTTCGGCCTTGACCTTCTCGGCTTCCTTCTTCGCCGTTGGGCTTGGGCTCTTGGCTTTGGCTTCCTCGGCGGGAGATTTGGGCCCGGGATCCTTGGTTCCTTTCTCCACCTCTTTCCCCATTTCTGGTTTGGATGGTGGCTTGGTGGCCTCCTCCACCCCCTTGCTGTCTTCAGCCTTGGGAGCAGCAGGTGTCTTTTTCCCATCAAGGGTAGGTGACTTGGCCTTGGGGCTTTGCTTCTTGTCCCCTTGGTCTTCGGTCTTTTCCTTGGTTGGGGTCTCTGGCTTGGCCGCCTCCTCCTCTTTCTTGCTCGCTTTCTTCTCCGCCAACGGCTGGGCGGGTACTTCCGCTTCTTTCTCGGGCGCCTTCTCCTTTGTTGCCGGCTTAGCTGGTCCCTTTTGGGGCGCCGTGTCCTTTTCTGGAGATTTCGGCTTCTCCTTGATGGGCGTCTTGGCCTTCTCCGGAGATTTCACCTTCTCCTTGACGGGCGTCTTGGCCTTGTCCGGAGATTTAGCTTCCTCTTTTGGGGGAAGCTTGAGCTTTTCTGGAGGTTTCAGGTCTTCTTTTGTCGGGGAAGCGACCTTCTCCGGGACCTTCACCGCTGGAGATTTCTCGGCCTCCTTCGCTGGAGGCTTGAGGTCTTCTTTCGTCGGGGAAGCGACCTTCTCAGGGACCTTCACCGCTGGAGGTTTCTCGGCCTCCTTCGCTGGAGGCTTGAGGTCTTCTTTCGTCGGGGAAGCAACCTTCTCCGGGACCTTCACCGCCGGAGGTTTCTCGGCCTCCTTCGCTGGAGATTTTGGTTTTTCTGGTGCCTTGAGGTCCTCTTTGGTTGGGGAAGCCACCTTCTCCGGGACCTTCACCGCAGGAGGTTTCTCTGCCTCCTTCGCTGGAGATTTGAGGTCTTCCTTGGTTGGGGAAGCCACCTTCTTCGGGACCTTCACCGCTGGAGGTCTTTCTGCCTCCTTCATTGGAGATTTCAGCTTTTCTGGAGTCTGGCTTTCATCCTTGGCAGGAGAGGCAGGTTTTGCTGGAGATTTGCTCTCTTCTTTGATGGGGGAAGTGGCCTCCTCCACTGGCTTCACTCCCGGGATCTTCAAAAATTCTTTGGTTGGGGACACCACCTTGGCCGGAGGTTGACTTTCTTCCTTGGTTGGAGACCCGACTTTGGCTGGGGACTTGGCTTCATCTTTTGCGGGAGATTTAACCTCCTCAGGAGATTTGGCTTCCTCTTCCTTCAAGGTGGGCTCCTTTTCCGATGACGGGGTCTTCTCTGTAGGTGGAGATCCTTTCCCTGTTCCAGCTTCTCCTCTTTCTTCTCCTTCACCGTCTTCCTTTCCCTCCTGGCTTTCCTCTTCTCCTTCTTTTTCCTCTTCTGCTTCTTCTTCCTCCTCCTCTTCCTCCTCCTCTTCTTTTTCCTCTTTTGCTTCCTCCTCCTCCTCTTCCTCCTCCTCTGCTTCCTCTTCCTTCTCCACCACTTCTTCCACAATGACCGTCTCCTTTTCCGATCTCTCCACCACTTTAATTTTCTCCTCGCTCTTGACTTTGAGGTGAACGGGGATGCTCGGGCCCTTGGGGGCGATTTCGGGGAAGGAGAAAATCCCCATCCCGCCGCCAAAGTGGCATTCCTCTCCTTCCAGCAGCTTCCTGTTTCCAAAAAAAGAGAGAGAGTGGGAATCAAAACTGTTGCACAAGGCATTGAATCAAAATTATGTGAAGTATTAATAAAGGTGTAAAGCTTCCTGTTGCACATGTGTGCTAGTCGTTCCCGACTCTAGGGGGCGGTGCTCATCTTCGTTTCAAAGCCGAAGAGCCAGCGCTGTCCGAAGACGTCTCCATGGTCATGTGGCCGGCATGACTCAACGCCAAAGGCGCACGGAATGCTGTTACTTTCGTGACCCGTCAAAAGCGCGGACGACAAAAGCGTGATCGACAAAATCGCGCCTTTGACGTCATCACAGCGCGACGAAAAAGATCGAAAAATTCAAATAAAAATTAATAAAAATTAAATTAAAGCAAGCCGATTCACATAAAGGTAAGGGTTAGGGTTAGGGTTAGGGTTAGGTTAAGGGTTAGGGTTAGCTTTAGAGCGTTAGCGTGAGGGTTAGGTTAAGGGTTAGCGTTAGGTTTTTCGTTACTTTAACGGTTAGGTTTAGGGTTAGGTTTAGGGTTAGGTTAAGAGTTAGGTTTAGGGTTAGGTTTAGGGTTAGGTTTGGGGGGCTTACGGTAACGTTTTCGCTTTATTTTTACATTTTTCGAACTTTTTCGTCGCGCTGTGATGACATCACAGCGCGCTTTTGTCGAGCGCGATTTTGTCCTACGCGCTTTTGTGGTGGAAACCGTTACTTTCCCACCAAAGGTGGCTCCTATTTTTCTACTTGCATTTTTACCTGCTTCCGAACTGCAGAAGCTGGGACAAGTAACGGGGGCTCACTCTGTTCCACGGCGCTAGGAATTCGAACCGCCGAACTGCCGACCTTTCTGATCGACAAGCTCAGCCTCTTAGCCACTGCGCCACCGCGCCCCTGAAGTATTAGTACTGCTTTATAAAACCCTTAGTATGTCCCCATCTGGAATACTGCATCCAGTTTTGGTCGCTACCTTACAGAAAAAGGAGATGGTGATGACTTTGGAAAAAGTGCATTGAAGAGCAACTAAGATGATTAAAGGCCTGCAGACCGAAACATATGAAGAACAGTTGCAGGATTCGGATTTGCCCACTCTAGAGAAAAGAAGGACTGGGCACGACAGAATAGCAGAGCTCCAATATTTGAGGGACTGCCTCAAAGAGGCGACTTATTTTCCAAAGCACCAGAAGGCAGGATAAGACGCAATGGATGGAAATTAAACAAAGAGAGAATCAACCTGGAATTAAGGGGAGAAACTTCCTAACAGGGAGGACAATTAACCAGTGGAACAGCTTGCCACCAGAGGCTGTGGGTGCTCCATCCCTGGAGGTTTTTAAGAAAAGTCTGGACAGCCACTTATCTGATACGGTACAGGATCTCCTGCTGATAGTATCACAGGGCTGGGAGCTTGGGGGTCATCTAGTCCAGCCCCCTCCTCAAACAGGAGACCTTTACAGAACCATACAATGACAGAGTTGGAAGGGGACCTTGGCGGTCATCTAGTCCAACCCCCTGCTCAAGCAGGAGACCTGATGCCATTCCAGACAAATGTCTATATTTTAAAACTGTTGTCAGAACAATTAATAAAAAGAAGGACTAGGGGAGACATGATAGCAGTCTTCCAATATCTCAGGAGCTGCCCCAAAGAAGAGGGAGTCAAACTATTCTCCAAAGCACCTGAGGGCAGAACAAGAAGCAATGGGTGGAAACTAATCAAGGAGAGAAGCAACTTAGAACTCAGGAGAAATTTCCTCACAGTTAGGACAATTAATCAGTGGAACAACTTGCCTCCAGATGTTGTGAATGCTCCAACACTGGTAGTTTTTAAGAAGATGTTGGATAACCCTTTGTCTGAAGTGGTGTAGGGTTTCCTGCCTAAGCAGGGGGTTGGACTAGAAGACCTCCGAGGTCCCTTCCGACTCTGCTATTCTAAAAATACAAGACTTTCAAAAGCAGGGTGGGAAGAAATATGAGGAGGAGGACACAAAGGGAGAGGCTTTTTTTTTCAAAACAGTCAAATCCTGGCCCCCAATTTGGAGCCTAATGTTATAAGACTCTTGTAATATCATGTTTCTGAGCTCTCTTGTAGTGAAATATATAACTATGTCTCCGGAGAGTTGCTTCTGTTTTGCCACCCAAGTATTAACGCGATAAATTTTATCGATCTGCCAGTCAAAGTTAGACCCCGGTCTTCCCACCAGACAGTCAAAGGCTTCTGAAAGAATCTGTTTCAAGTTCTCCTGTTTATCCTCACGCAACCCCCTTACTCTTAATGCCAGCTCCATCTGCCTGTACTGTAGGGGGAGGCTTTTTAATGCTCTCCGAATTTGAATCTTTCTGGGCTCAAGGCCCCAAGTACCTGTAGGCAGCAATCTCGATATCCAGAGCCATTTTGACGTTCAGGAGGTCTTGGTATTCTCTCAGCTGGGCTGCCATCTCCCACTTTGTATTCCTGAGCTCGTTGTCCAGCTGTCCAATCGTATCCTAGGGAAAAGACACAAACCTTCCCTGAACAACTTGTGCACTAAAATGGAAGAAGGCGAGGCCAGGGAACCCGCAGGCGGGCCTCAAACTTCACCAAAGTTCGGGGAGGAACAATTCCCGTCGCAAACGGCATTTTTTTTTTAATAAAGTGTTTTGGAAACGAATGGAAAAGAGACCAAACGAATAAGGCGGAAACGGACCAAAGTCGAGGTGGCGCAGTGGTTAAATGCAGCACTGCAGGCTACTGCTAGATCAGCAGTTCAGCGGTTCAAATCTCACCGGCTCAGGGTTGACTCAGCCTTCCATCCTTCCGAGGTGGGTAAAATGAGGACCCAGATTGTTGGGGGCAATATGCTGACTCTCTGTAAACCGCTTAGAGAGGGCTGAAAGCCCTATGAAGCGGTATATAAGTCTACTGCTATTGCTATTGCTAGGTTAAATCTGTAGCAACGGAAACAGAGCAAGTTAATAGCTAGGGATGGACCTTAATGAAGATGTAGACTTTTGCTCTTTCTACTCCTTGTTGTTTAAAAAGAAAAAAGCTGAGTTTTGAATTGGCATTGTGGGGAAAAAAGTGAATTGTCCAGAAAGATGCTTCCCATCCAAGAAGCTTCTTCAGCTCTGACCGGATGGTGGAGAATGGAAGGATTTATACTCCTTGCAGACAAGCTGGTCATTTGCATCCTTTGAGAGGGTCGTTGAGGCCGCTTGGAGGTTTTATCTGTATCCTCAGGGTCACCTGAGTGGTGCAAATGTCTGTGGAGCCTTTTTGGAACTGCTGAAAGGACCGTTGTAGACTGAAGATAGATGAGGTCCTATCCCTCCACCTCTGTTGAAAGAGGGCTGTTCAATTTGCACATCTCTCCGACCCTGAAGACACAAGTAAACCTGTGGCCTCAACGACTCTAAAAAAGATGCAAATGACCAGCTGCCTGCAAGGAATATTAAATCCTCCAAGTGGCCTCAATGACTCTCTAAAAAGGAAGCAAATGACCAGCTGCCTGCAAGGAGTATAAATCCTCCAAGTGGCCTCAATGACTCTCTAAAAACGATGCAAATGACCAGCTGCCTGCAAGGAATATAAATCTTCCATTCCAACCACCATCTGGTCAGAGCTGAAGAAGCTTCTTGGAGTAGAAGCAAAACCTCTTCAAAGAAAAAACGAAAAAGCCCCATTTCTCCTGGAAAATAAAAAAGCACCTTTGGTCCACAAATCTTGGCTGCGTCTTACCTGATAAGATTGGACATCCAAATGGTGGCGATCCTCAATGTCCAGCCTCTGCCTCTCCAAGGATTCCTTCATCCCGCGGAGAGTTTCCAGCTCTGTCGTTTTGGACTGGAGCTGCCTGCGATATTCCGACAGCTCGTCCTGGGCATTGCGGATGGCATCCGTGTTCACCCTGGCGACTTCAGAGAGCTTGTCCAGCCTCACTGCAGAATGGGAGTCGGGGGGGAAAGAGGGAAGAGCCATTGAGGTTCTGGGGCTTGTGAGTTGGCACCAGTTACAGATACAGATTAAGAGAGTTGGAAGGGACCTTGTAGGTCATCTAGTCCAACCCCCCAGCTCCCCCGCCCAAGCAGACCCTACACCATTTCTGACAGATGGCAGTCCAGCCTCTTCTTGAAAGCCTCCAGTGATGAAGCTCCCACAAGTTCTGTTCCATGGGTTGATTGTTCTCACTGTCAGAAAATTCCTCCTTATTTCCAGGTTGAATCTCCCCTTGGTCCGTTTCCATCCATTATTCCTTGTCTGGCCTTTGGGTGCCTTGGAAAACAGCTTGAACCCCTCCTCTCTGTGGCAGCCCCCTCAAATATTGGAAGACTGCTATCATGTCTCCGCTGGTCCTTCTCTTCCCTAGACTAGCCATGCCCAGTTCCTGCAACCGTTCCTTCCTTCTCCTCCTTGATCTGAAGAAATATGCAGCATCTTGGTTGCTCTTCTCTGCACTCTTTCTAGAGTCTCAACATCTTTTTTTATAATGTGGGTATTGAAGCTTAGTTTGAGTATTGAAGTTCTACTTTACAAGATACAATGGTTGGGCAACATAAGGATAACTGAATGACAGAGTTGGAAGGGTCTAGAACAGAATAGAATAGAATAAGGAAAGAGAATAGAAAGAAGTAAGGAGAATAGAATAGAATAGAAGAATAAGGAAAGAAGGAAGGAGAATGGAATAGAATAAGGAAAGAAGGAAGGAGAATAGAATAAAATAGAATAGAAGAATAAGGAAAAGGAAGGAGAATAGAATAAGGAAAGAAGGAAAGAGACTAGACTAGAATAAGGAAAGAAGGAAAGAGAATAGAAAGAAGGAAGAACAATAGAATAGAATAAGGAAATAAGGAAAGAATAGAAAGAAGGAAGGAGAATAGAATAGAAGAATAAGGAAAGAAGGAAGGAGAATGGAATAGAATAAGGAAAGAAGAAAGGAGAATAGAATAGAAGAATAAGGAAAAGGGAAGGAGAATAGAATAGAATAAGGAAAGAAGGAAAGAGAATAGAATAGAATAGAATAAGGAAAGAAGGAAAGAATAAAGAGAAGGAAGGAGAATAGAATAGAAGAATAAGGAAAAGGGAAGGAGAATAGAATAGAATAAGGAAAGAAGGAAAGAGAATAGAATAGAATAAGGAAAGAAGGAAAGAATAGAAAGAAGGAAGGAGAATAGAATAGAAGAATAAGGAAAGAAGGAAGGAGAATGGAATAGAATAAGGAAAGAAGAAAGGAGAATAGAATAGAAGAATAAGGAAAAAGGAAGGATAGAATAGACTAGAATAAGGAAAGAAGGAAAGAGAATAGAATAGAATAAGGAAAGAAGGAAAGAGAATAGAAAAAAGGAAGAATAGAATAAGGAAAGAAAGAAGGAGAATAGAATAGACTAGAATAAGGAAAGGAAAGAGAATAGAATAAGGAAAGAAGGAAAGAATAGAAAGAAGGAAGGATAATAGAATAGAAGAATAAGGAAAGAAGGAGGGATAATAGAATAAAATAGAATAGAATTGAAGAATAAGGAAAAAGGAAGGCGAATAGAATAGACTAGAATAAGGAAAGAAGGAAAGAGAATAGAATAGAATAAGGAAAGAAGGAAAGAGAATAGAAAGGAAGAATAGAATAAGGAAAGAAAGAAGGAGAATAGAATAGACTAGAATAAGGAAAGGAAAGAGAATAGAATAAAGAAAGAAGGAAAGAATAGAAAGAAGGTAGAATAGAATAAGGAAAGAAGGAAGGAGAATAGAATAAGGAAAGAAGAAAAGAATAGAAAAGGAAGGATAATAGAATAGAAGAATAAGGAAAGAAGGAGGGATAATAGAATAAAATAGAATAGAATTGAAGAATAAGGAAAAAGGAAGGCGAATAGAATAGACTAGAATAAGGAAAGAAGGAAAGAGAATAGAAAGAAGGAAGGAGAATGGAATAAGGAAAGAAGGAAGGAAAATAGAATAGATTAAGGAAAGAAGGAAAGAGAATAGAAAGAAGGAAGGAAGAATAGAATAAGGAAAGAAGGAAGGAGAATAGAATTGAAGAATAAGGAAAAAAGGAAGAATAGAATAAGGAAAGAAGGAAGGAGAACAGAATAGAATAACAGTTGGAATGGACCTTGGACGTCTTCTAGTCCAACCCCCTTCTCAAGCAGAAAACTCAACACCATTTTAGACCGAGGGTTGCCCAATCTCGTCTTAAAAACCTCCCATATTGGCTCTCCCACAACTTCTGAAGGCCAAGGAATCGCCGATTAACATGGGAAAACCTGAGTTTATTAAGAATGGCGTCTCATGATGTTAACAGAATAACACACCATCAAAACTCACAGACGCTCGGCCACTGCTTCATGTTTACGACCGCTGCTGTGTCCCAAGGTCACGTGATATCCCCCTTTGTCCTCCGGGGAAGCCAGATTCACTTCATCGTGTGACTTAACTTCACCAGTGCAGTGATTCAGTTAACGACCGTGGCAAGGAAAGTCACAAAATGGGGCAGAACGTTTCCCTTAGCAACTGAGATTTTGGGCTCAACTGTGGTTGTAAGTCGAGGAGTATCTAACTAATTCACTTTTTTTTTTTGCCAATTAGTGTTGAAGAATTTCTCTCTGCTTAAATGAGCAGACAAGAGGGGTGGGGAAATGGATAATAAAGTGGATAATAAAAAGACTGCAGTAGCAAAGGATTTGCCTTTATTGCTTCATTTCCAAAGGAGGGAAAAATCCTTAGATTTTTCTTGGCAACTTTAAAACTGGTGGGCTGCAATTCCGAGGATGTGATGGCTAGGGGATTCTGGGAATTGAAGTCCATCAGTCCACCTATTGCAGGAACTGGATACTTCTAATTTAATGAAAAGAAGGACCAGGGGAGACAGGATAGCAGTGTTCCAATATCTCAGGGGTTGCCCCAAAGAAGAGGGAGTCAAGCTATTCTCCAAGGCACCTGAGGGCAGAACAAGAAGCAATGGGTGGAAACTAATCAAAGAGAGAAGCAACTTAGAACTAAGGAGAAACTTCCTGATAGTTAGAACAATTAATCAGTGGAACAACTTGCTTCCAGGAGTTGTGAATGCCCCAACATCTTTAAGAAGATGTCGGATAACCATTTGCCTGAAGTGGTGTAGGGTTTCCTGCCTGAGCAGGGGGTTGGACTAGAAGACCTCCAAGGTCCCTTCCAACTCGTCTAGTCTAGTCTGAAAAGTTGCCAAGGCTGGACACCCCTTAGAGTTCAATAGAGTAGATTCAGTATTAATTACGTTGTCTAGCAACAGAGCAATTTTCCGGAATGCAGCAGCATCTGCTTAGCAATCTAAAATATATTCTTACTAATATGACACGGGGTGTGGGGGGGCTTCATGGGAATATATATACATATATATATATACACACACACACACACACACACACACACACAGACATATATATATATATATATATATATATATATATATATATATATATATATATATATATATATATATATATATATATATATATATATATATATATATATATATATATATATGATTTTTTACAACCCCTGGTAAGCCCCAATTATGGGAGGAAGCTAACTGCTTCCATCATCTGTCCTTCGGCTCATCACAAGAGTCCATCATGACAGAAACCCAATATTTTTCCTGTTGCCTTTGTTATATGTGTTTTTTTTTATTTGTGCTGATAAATAAATAAAGGGAGACTAGTATAGATCTATTTCAAGCTATTTAGCTCTCATCAGCTAGCCATACCCTTACTGGGATTTGAACCTTACATACTAGGCAGAAATCTTAGCCATTAGGCCACAGGCTCTTATCCGTTATCAGCGAAGCCAGGGTGAAAGGTATCTATTAGATTTTTTACAACCCCTGGTAAGCCCCAATTATGGGAGGAAGCTAACTGCTTCCATCATCTGTCCTTCGGCTCGTCACAAGAGTCCATCACGACAGAAACCCAATATTTTTCCTGTTGCCTTTGTTATATGTGTTTTTTTTTATTTGTGCTGATAAATAAATAAAGGGAGACTAGTATAGATCTATTTCAAGCTATTTAGCTCTCATCAGCTAGCCATACCCTTACTGGGATTTGAACCTGGGCTATATTACATACTAGGCAGAGATCTTAGCCATTAGGCCACAGGCTCTTATCCGTTTATCAGCGAAGCCAGGGTGAAAGGTATCTATTAGATTTTTTACAACCCCTGGTAAGCCCCAATTATGGGAGGAAGCTAACTGCTTCCATCATCTGTCAATCGGCTCGTCACAAGAGTCCATCACGACAGAAACCCAATATATATATTTCCAGGAAGCTGGAGGCGGATTCTCCCTAGCTGGAACTCACTTTGCAGTCTGACTCAGCAAACCCAGAGATTTTACAACAAGGAAGAGTTTTAATCCAGAAAGGAACCCGTGACGTAGCAAGATTCTGCGTAGACCAGGCTGGTTGTTTCTGGAGTTTGACGGGCATCTTTATACACCGTTGTGGTGCAAAGCCGGCTTCACACTGAGCCACGCAAGGGCGTTACGCAAGCACAATCCCCACTGCGGTTTTGGTTAACTGAAAAGAGACTGCAGGAAAACTCGTCTCCCGAGAACTAAATTCATTTCCTATTTCTACCTGGCTGACAGATGCTCTCCAAACACCAGGATGGCAGGAGATGCTTCACTGCGAACTGCAACAAGAACGTTGCTTTTTTTAAAAAAATCCAGCCCTGTCTTCTGCTCATCATCTTCCTGTCTGTTTAAGTGAGTTTGCAAAAAAAACCAGTGGATAGGCGGCGCTAAAAAAAAAAGAAAAAGCCGCTTGCATCAAGAGTTTGCAGATCATTCCAGATGCTGGCGTTGTATTTTTAGCAGCCGATGGAGACATGGCTGGTTGTTTGAAACAGAATTATGATGGAAGATTACAAGGGGAAAAAAACCCGGAGGAAAAAATAGGGTAAATGACTACTATATTGGCAGCAGGAAAATAAAATGGGAATATTTTTATATGGGTATAACCCTCCACTTAACAGTTTGTTTAATAACCAAAGCTGAAACAGCACTGAAAATGAAGACTTATTGAGGGCCTACGGTATAGTTATAGGTCATACTATAATTTGTTTGGTTTGGGGGGGGGGGGGGTGTTTCTCGGTGAATTCAGCCAGGATAAACTCAAACCTATATTTTTACAGCTTGCCCCATGCGTAAACTCAACTCATGTTGCCGTAGGCAATCAAATGAGGTTAAAAGGGTCGAAGTTTCATGTTGTGTGATGAGGTTTAATGCCATGAATGAATCCAGTCCCATCCAATATTGAATAGAAGATGGCATGTGTAGCTCAGGGTTGATTTATGGAGTCCTTGGGGTCCTCTGAGTTTGGGGGAGGGGGGGTTCTTGTAGATCTTTCACTGTCAAACTAGGTAACATCATCAGTGTTAGAAGGGAGCGGGGTTTGTGGAAGGGAAGGAGGAGGAAGGGGAAAGGACTGGAGGAGTCCTTGATGTTCTCTGAACTTGGTGGTTTTCTTGCAAGCGTTTCATTACCCTACTAGGTAACATTATCAGTGCTAGAAGGGAGTGGGGTGTATGGAGGAGGAGGGGGGGAAGGACTGGAGGAGTCCTTGATGTTCTCTAAACTTGGTGGTTTTCTTGCAGACATTTCATTACCCTATTAGGTAACCTCATCAATATTAGAAGGCAGTGAGCTGGAGGAGGAGGAGGAGGAGGAGGAGGAGGAGGAGGAGGAGGAGGAGGGGAAAAGGACTGGAGGAGTCCTTGATGTTCTCTAAACTTGGTGGTTTTCTTGCAAGCGTTTCATTACCCTACTAGGTAACATTATCAGTGCTAGAAGGGAGTGGGGTTTATGGAGGAGGAGGGGAAAAGGACTGGAGGAGTCCTTGATGTTCTCTAAACTTGGTGGTTTTCTTGCAAGCGTTTCATTACCCTACTAGGTAACATTATCAGTGCTAGAAGGGAGTGGGGTGTATGGAGGAGGAGGGGGGGAAGGACTGGAGGAGTCCTTGATGTTCTCTAAACTTGGTGGTTTTCTTGCAGACATTTCATTACCCTATTAGGTAACCTCATCAATATTAGAAGGCAGTGAGCTGGAGGAGGAGGAGGAGGAGGAGGAGGAGGAGGAGGAGGAGGGGAAAAGGACTGGAGGAGTCCTTGATGTTCTCTAAACTTGGTGGTTTTCTTGCAAGCGTTTCATTACCCTACTAGGTAACATTATCAGTGCTAGAAGGGAGTGGGGTTTATGGAGGAGGAGGGGAAAAGGACTGGAGGAGTCCTTGATGTTCTCTAAACTTGGTGGTTTTCTTGCAAGCGTTTCATTACCCTACTAGGTAACATTATCAGTGCTAGAAGGGAGTGGGGTGTATGGAGGAGGAGGGGAAAAGGACTGGAGGAGTCCTTGATGTTCTCTAAACTTGGTGGTTTTCTTGCAGACATTTCATTACCCTATTAGGTAACCTCATCAATATTAGAAGGCAGTGAGCTGGAGGAGGAGGAGGAGGAGGAGGAGGAGGAGGAGGAGGAGGGGAAAAGGACTGGAGGAGTCCTTGATGTTCTCTAAACTTGGTGGTTTTCTTGCAAGCGTTTCATTACCCTACTAGGTAACATTATCAGTGCTAGAAGGGAGTGGGGTTTATGGAGGAGGAGGAGGAGGAGGAGGAGGAGGAGGAGGGAGGAGGAGGAGGAGGAGGAGGAGGAGGAGGAGGAGGAGAAAAGGACTGGAGGAGTCCTTGATGTTCTCTAAACTTGATGGTTTTCTTGCAGACGTTTCATTGCCCTACTAGCTAACTTCATCAACATTAGAAGGGAGTGAGCTGGAGGAGCAGGAGATTAACTGTGGGCTCCTCGATGCCCTCTCTGAGCTTGGGTTTTTATGTTTGCAGACATCTTACAGATGTTACCTAGTAATGAAACATCTGCAAGCAAGCCCCCCGAGAACTCTGTCACCCAATCAGAATTTAGGTCTCGGATCCCTGTCTGCGGCTGATGGATCGTGGAGTTTCTCGAGATGGAAGTCCCAGTCGTTACGTCCCATGGAGTCAGCACCTCGGACAGCGCCTTCGCCTTGAGCGCATCGGGGGTTTCTCTCTCTCTCCCAGGCGCGCTTCCCCCGCGCAAGTTTCCTCCGGGGGGGGGAGTCAAGAAAAGATATTAAATGCGGATTAGCAGCCCTAAGGCTCGAGGGCGTGGAGGGGGGCGTGGGCAGGGGGGCCGTGGGAGCTAACAGGGCAATAAGTTATGGAAGTTGGGTAGGATATTAAGCTGACCGGTTGCAGATTTCGTTCTTCGAGGGGTCGCCCCAGTTTTTTTTTTTAAAAAGGGGAGGGGGGACATTGCAATGCGGGTCGAAAGACAGCCCGGGAGTTGGAGGGGGGGTCCCAAGTCTGGCCGCACCTCCCCCCTTCTTCAAAAAGGGCTCCCATTCGTCCTCCAGCGATTGGGGGGGGGGAGAGATGATTCCCAACAAATTTGGGGGAAGTTGGCAAGCAACCTCGCTGATGGGGGGCGGGAAAGAGTCGCCTTTTCTGCCGGTAGCCGCATCAAACTCCCCAGCCCCCCCTCCCCACATCATTCTTCCTCTTCCCACCCCCCACCCCACCTTTCCGCTTTAAATCACCCCTCCCCGCCCCCTTCCCACGTCTCCATCCTAGCTGGCGCCTGGCCGAATATAGGAAGGGGAAGGAGGGGTGGGGGTGGGGTGGAGTGTCTGCAAAGATGGAGAGGGAGGGGTGGCAAAGGAGGCAAGTCACGCTGCACCAGTCTGGCCCCTCCTTGCACCCACCCAACACGCCCCCCCCAAACGAAAAAACTGCAGGAGGGAGTTTGGCCTCCAGTTGCCGGCCGCTGCCAGCCTAAAACTGCGGCATCACCGGTTGGCGCACCCCCCCCCCGTGCCCGAGCAAAATCCAAAGGGACCCCCCCCCCACATACACACTTTCCTATGTGTCCCCCCCCTCCACCCCTGCACCAGGGCCGGGGGGGGGACTGGAACCAGCAAGGGCGCAACCAACCTTTTCCTTCCCCTCCCAGCCCCAAAACACAGCAGAACCCTATTCTCCCCCCCCCCCCCGCCCGCCCACCTCTGCGCAGATCCTATGGGTTGCTGGTTGCGATTTTTCTTTACTTTCATTTTTTCTCTGGTCCCCGCGTCCTCGCTGCTTTCCCCCCTGCTCTTCGCAACCAACCCCCGCAGTCCTGGGGAAGGGGTGAGGGGGCGTCGCTCCCTCTTCCGCAGTGGGGAGACAGGACACCCCATTAAGAGAGGCTGGCTTTTGTCTCTGGGAGAGAAAGCCCCCTGCCAACTTGGGGTCAGTCAAGGGTGCGGGACCCCTGGCGGTCACCCCTCACTCATCCGCCTTTGCCTTTTATCGCCCCCCCCCCCAGTCTGAGATGATGAGCCGTCTCTCTTCCCCCAAGTTTGAGGGAGTTTAACGCCTCCATCCCTCACTAAAATGTACAAGGCTGGGGGGGGGACCCACCCACCCACCCACACCCAAGAAAGAAATGTATAAAAATGTGGAGGAGAGTGAATGAAACTGACTGGGGGAAGCGTGTTTCCTTTGAGCCTCTTCATTACAAAGCTTTCATTCGGAGGTCGTCTGAACTGTCTCTCTCGGAACAATTTGACCCCGTTTTCAGAGCGCAACTCCCCCACCCCCGCCGCGTCCAACACTTTCCCGCAAGGTCACTCCGTAGGAGTGGGGGGGGGGAGAATTCAGCTTTGCACAGCAATTTTTGGCCCGTGTCTTCTTGGCCCGATGGATCGATTCAGTCGAGTCATCGAAATCATTTCCCGACGTTCAGATGTTAGGTAGGTTCGCCCTTCCGCTTGCGTCCGTTTTAAGAGTTGCGACTTGGAGCGTCCTACAACAACTCGAATCCGTTTTATAGTCTTCTCTCTCCCCCCCCCTCTTAAAAGTTACGGGGAAGGCAAAGGGAAAGGATGGGGGGGGTCCTTGAATGACGCACCCTCATTTCCCTCCCTCCCCTCTATAAGCAACCTCACGGGGGGGGGATTAAGGGGGTTGATAGATATTTAACCCAGACCCTGGCACTTGCCCTGTGCCCTGCTCTTTCCGCGCAATTGTTCTGCCCCCCCTCCCCCAAATCTGGATTGCGGAGCCCCCCCCCCCCTCCCGCCCCCAAGCCCCGCATTCTGCCTCGGGTCTCTGGGCTTCTATCGATATCAACTAATGATGCTATGATTTATATTGAATATATAAGCCGCCCAACTCCTAAGCGATTCAGCCTTCTCTCCCCTTAAACACGAGCGGGGGCAGAATTAACAGAGTGGGAAGGGATCTTGGAGGTCTTCTAGTCCAGCCCCCCTACTCAAGCAGGCAACCCTATACTTAATTCTGCCGACAGTTCGATCCTGACCGGCTAAAGGTTGACTCAGCCTTCCGTCCTTCCGAGGTGGGTCAAATGAGGACCCAGATTGTTGAGGGCAAGAGGCCGACTCTGTAAACCGCTTAAAGCACTGTAAAGCGGCATATAAGTCTAAGGGTTATTGCTGTATCACTTCAGGCAAACGATTGTTCTCTCTCTTCTTAAAAACCATTCCTGCCTTCCGGCGCTTCAGGGAGCATTTGACTCATCCCTAGTAGGGAGCCTGGCGCCCCTCCCCACCCCAGGGTGTCCCCACCCACCCCTCCCCTTTCTTCCAGGGTCCCCCCCCCCCCACCCGACTCACCTCGGAAAAACTCCTCGGACTGCAGCGAGCTCTTGAAGGCGTGTCCCTCCAGCTGAGCGCGGATCTCCTTGAGAGCCGAGGTGACGTCGGACTGGACGGCGGGCAACTCGCGCAGCTCGAAGACGGCGGCCGGCCCGCCGCCTTGGATCTGGCGCAGCAGCTCGGCCACCTCGTCGCCGTGGCTGCGGCGTAGGAAGACGCTCTCCTCGCGCAGGGATGCCAGCTTCTTCTCCAGGTCGCCTTTGGTCATTTGGGCTTGCTCGGTGAATTTAGCCAGGGCGCGGGCGGCCGCTTCGTTCTCCTCGCGCAGCCGGGCCTCGTCCTCCAGCCGCTGGCGCAGCGCCCCCACTTCCTCCTCCAGCCGCTCTTGCTCCAGCCGCAGCTGCCCCTTCTCGTTGCTGGCCCTCACCAGCACGCCGCGCATCTCCCGGATCTCGCGCTCGTACAGCTCGCCCAGCGCCGAGCGGCCGGCTTGCTGCTGGCGCAGCGCAGCCGCCTCGCCCTCCAGCTGCCGGTTTTGCTCCTCCAAGGCGCGCACCTTGTCGATGTAGCCGGCGAAGCGGTCGTTGAGCGACTGCAGCACCTCCTTCTCGTTGCGCCCCCGCGCAACTCGCCGTTCAGCGACTCCAGGCTCTCGGTGGACGAGCCCAGCTGCCGCCGGGAAGCTGAGCCCCAGGAGCGGGACCAGCCCTGAGAGTGGAAGCCGCTGGAGGACAAGGAGCCGACCCCGGAGCGCGAGAGCCCCGCCGGGCCGGCTGAGCGCAAGCCGCCCCCGGCATCCTTGCGATAAACCATAGGGCCGCCGCCGCCGAATAGCACCTCCGCGCCGTAGCTTAGCATCGCGCCGTCGGAGAGGGCACTGCGGCAGGCGGCCAGTGGGGCCCGCTTATATGCAGCCGGAGCCGCCCCTCCGAGGAGCGAGGAGGAGGGAGGAAGAAGAAGAGAGGAGGAGGAGGAGGAGGCGGCACCGAGCGCCGCCTTGCCTCGCCTTTCCTCCCCAGGCGGCGTCTCTGTGCAACCATCCCTCCTCTCCTCGGGAGCCCCAGGGCTGGGGGGGGGGCTTCCTTCCACCCAGACAGACCCTCCCAAACTACAGGCGCAGTGCAGAGGTAGACCAAGCCTCCCACCCTCCAAAAAAGACTTTGCGGGAATACTATCCCAAGACAACATAAAGTGAGGTTTGAAAGAGACAAGAACAGAAAAAGAAAGGGGGAGAGGAGGGGAGAAGGAGAGGAAGAGGAGGGAAGGAAGGAAGAGGTAAGCGGAGGAGGGTGGAAGGGAGAGAAAGAGAAGGAGAGAGGGTAGAAGGGGAAGAGGAAGAGTAGGGGTAAGGGAGATGGAAGGGAAGAAGGAAGGGGAAGGAGAGGACGAAGGAAGGAAGTAGAGAAGGGAGGGAAAAGGGAAAGGAGAGGAGGGAGGGAGAGAAAGAGAAGGAGAGAGGGTAGAAGGGAAGGAGGAAGGGTAGGAGTAAGGGAGATGGAAGGGAAGAAGGAAGGGGAAGGAGAGGACGAAGGAGAGAAGGGAGGGAAAAGGAAAGGCGAGAGGAGGGTGGAAGGGAGAGGAAGAAAAGGAGAGAGGGTAGAAGGGGAAGAGGAAGGGTAGGAGTAAGAGAAAGGGAAGGGAAGAAGGAAGGGGAAGGAGAGGAGGAAGGAAGTAGAGAAGGGAGGAAAAAAGGAAAGGGAAAGGAGAGGAGGGTGGAAGGGAGAGAAAGAGAAGGAGAGAGGGTAGAAGGGGAAGAGGAAGGGTAGGAGTAAGGGAGAGGGAAGGGAAGAAGGAAGGGGAAGGAGAGGAGGAAGGAAGGAAGTAGAGAAGGGAGGGAAAAAGGAAAGGGAAAGGAGAGGAGGGTGGAAGGGAGAGAAAGAGAAGGAGAGAGGTAGAAGGGGAAGAGGAAGAGTAGGAGTAAGGGAGATGGAAGGGAAGAAGGAAGGGGAAGGAGAGGAGGAAGGAAGGAAGTAAAGGAGGGAGGGAGAAAAGAAAGGGAAAATTAGGTGGTGTTACAACAGGCGGAAGGGATGGTAAATAAAGCAACCCAAATTGTATATTATAACCTATTAAATGGAATAACAAATGTATAAGAATGACAAATGTAAAGAAGAACAGCAGTTATGTGAAGGTATACTTAACAATGGTATGTAAGAGAATAAAAAATAAATAAAACTTTTTTTTAAAAACGAAACCATGTTGAGCATGTTGGAAAATCCAGCAGCAAATCCTCCTAGGGTTAGGTTCCAATCTAATCTGGCCTGAGAGAGACCCCTTAGCAGTTAAGGGGGGCGAAGTAGAGTAGGGGGACCCCCGGGATGAGATCCATGTCTGCTGTGGAATCTGGATAGCTTTGGGGCCAGTCCCACCCACCCGCGCCACCCATCCAAAACTACCTCGCAGGGTTATCGTTGGGGAAAACAAATGAGGAATGGGTGTGCGGTGGAGGGGGACACCCACCCCCCTGTCAAAATGAGTTTCCCCAAACTTTTATGAAATCAGGTGCAGTTGTCCTATTATAGAGGGATCTGGAATTCCTGCAACCGAACAGATTTATCTCTACTCATACTAGCGGTCATTCAAAAAAAAAAAAATCCCTCCCTCTCCCTCCAAAGAACTCCAAAGTTCTTAACCCTCCCTCCTGGAAAATTGGCTGTTTGGATGATCTGCCCCCTTTGTTCCCTCTTTTGTAGGGGGTTAATGGCAGCCTTAACTTGCACTGGTCCAAGCTAAACATCTGAAAGAGGAAAAAAAAACATTTGCACATGCTCAGAGACAGCCTATGAGAAGAGCAACAAAGATGATTAGGGGACAAAAAAAAACAAGGAAGAACGGTTGCAGCAACTGGGTATGTCTAGTTTAATGAAAAGAAGGACCAGGGGAGACATGATAGCAGTCTTCCAATATCTCAGGGGCTGCCCCAAAGAAGAGGGAGTCAAGCTATTCTCTAAAGCACCCGAGGGCAGAACAAGAAGCAATGGGTGGAAATTAATCAAGGAGAGAAGCAACTTAGAACTGAGGAGAAATTTCCTGACGCTGAGAACAATTTAATCAGTGGAACAACTTGTCTCCAGAAGTTGTAAATGCTCCAACACTGGAGGTTTTTAAGAAGATGTTGGATAGGCATTTGTCTGAAGTGGTGTAGGGTTTCCTGCCCTAGGCAGGGGGCTGGACTAGAAGACCTCCAAGGTCCCTTCCAACTCTGTTATTCTACTCCATTCCATTCTATTCATTTTCTATATTCCTATTCTATTCTATTCCATACCATACCATATTTTCTATTCTATTCTATTTTATTCCATACCATACCATACCATATTTTCTATTTTATTCTCTTCTCTTCTATTCCATACCATTCCATTCCATATTCCATTCCATTCCATATTTTCTATTCTATTCTATTCCACAACATACCATACCATATTTTCTATTCTATTCTATTCCATTCCATTCCATATTCCATTCCATTCCATATTCCATTCCATTCCATATTTTCTATTCTATTCTATTCTATTCCATTCCATATTCCATTCCATTCCATTCCATATTTTCTATTCTATTCCATACCATACTATACCATACCATACCATATTTTCTATTCTATTCTATTCTATTCCATATTTATTACCATACCATTACCTTACCATTCCATATTTTCTATTCTATTCCATTCCATACCATACCATTCCATATTTTCTATTCTATTCTATTCTATTCCATATTCCATTCCATTCCATATTTTCTATTCTATTCCATACCATACTATACCATTCCATATTTTCTATTCTATTCTATTCCATACCATACCATACCATACCATACCATATACCATTCCATATTTTCTATTCTATTCTATTCCATTCCATACCATTCCATACCATACCATACCATACCATACCATACCATACCATACCATACCATACCATATACCATTCCATATTTTCTATTCTATTCCATTCCATTCCATATTTTCTATTCTATTCTATTCCATTCCATACCATACCATACCATACCATATACCATTCCATATTTTCTATTCTATTCCATTCCATTCCATATTTTCTATTCTATTCCATACCATACCATACCATATACCATTCCATATTTTCTATTCTATTCCATTCCATTCCATATTTTCTATTCTATTCTATTCTATTCCATTCCATTCCATACCATTCCATACCATACCATACCATACCATACCATACCATATACCATTCCATATTTTCTATTCTATTCCATTCCATTCCATACCATACCATACCATACCATACCATACCATACCATACCATACCATACCATTCCATATTTTCTATTCTATTCCATTCCATTCCATATTCCATTCCATTCCATATTTTCTATTCTATTCCATTCCATTCCATACCATACCATACCATACACCATTCCATATTTTCTATTCTATTCCATTCCATTCCATATTTTCTATTCTATTCCATTCCAGTCCATATTCCATTCCATTCCATATTTTCTATTCTATTCCATTCCATTCCATATTTTCTATTCTATTCCATTCCATTCCATATTCCATTCCATTCCATATTTTCTTTTCTATTCTATTCTATTCCATTCCATTCCATATTTTCTATTCTATTCCATTCCATTCCGTATTCCATTCCATTCCATATTTTCTATTCTATTCTATTCCATTCCATTCCATTCCATTCCATTCCATACCATACCATACCATACCATACCATACCATACCATACCATACCATACCATACCATACCATACCATACCATACCATACCATACCATATACCATTCCATATTTTCTATTCTATTCCATTCCATTCCATATTTTCTATTCTATTCCATTCCATTCCATATTCCATTCCATTCCATATTTTCTATTCTATTCCATTCCATACCATACCATTCCATATTTTCTATTCTATTCTATTCTATTCTATTCTATTCTATTCTATATAAAAGCAGGCCAGCTTTTTCATTGGTCCTCAAAATGAAGTAACAGCAAACAATCCCTTGTTGCCACAATGAATTGTTAATGTTACGTGGTCTGGTAATTAAACTTCAGGGGGAAACCACCAAGCTCAGAGAGCACCAAGGAACCCACAGCTGCTCTCCTCTTCTTCCTCCTCCCTCCCTCCTCCAGAACTGGTCAGAACCTGCCGAATGCCACCTCTGCGATAGAGCCATGGTGCTTTTGTTTTTTTCTGTTGGCCTTTTGGGGGAAATGGGTCCTTGTTTCTTAAGAGTCACATTTGAGAAGCACCTTTCCATTGTCCTCCTATTCCTCCTGCAAGTTTGCCTTCCTCTCCTGTACCTTCATCATGTATAGAGACGTCTGTCTCAACCGTGGCAACTCTATGGTGTGTGGACTTCAACTCCCAGAATTCCCTACAGCATATCCACCCCCCGGTTATATGTTCAATTGGGGTTAGTCGGGTTTTTTTTGTTTTTTTTTTAACTTTTTTCTATTAGCCGGGCGTAATAAAATTAATTTTCCACAGCCCCCTGTGCATTGGAAGAACGTCAAAAACGAAATGGAAAAAAAAACGCTTAGAAATGCAAGTCATTTTGGAATTGGCAAAGGGAAGAAGTTTCTTTTAGCAATGTAGCTTTCATTATTCGGATCCCATGCTGGGGGGAGGGGATTTCTTTTTTTCCTTTGGAAGGCCAACCTCAGGAAAACAAACCCATAAATATTGAAAATCTCCCTCTCTCTTTTTCTGTCTCTCTCCCACACCCACGCACCTGCACAGGCGTGCACACAAATAGACACATGGCCTGCTTTATGTCAGCTGCACAATGCAGTGATGTGCACAATGACTTGCAATTGGCTTCATCTCCTTTCTTCATTATTCCAATATTGGAGGGGTGGCCGCAAAGAAGAATGAGTTCAGCTATTCTCCAGAGCCCCTGAAGGCAGAGCAAGGAGCAACGGATGGAAACTTATGAAGGAGAGAAGCAACCTAGAACGATAGAATAGAATTAGAATTAGAATTAAAATTGAATTAGAATTGAATGAGAAGGAAAGAGAAGAATAGAATTTGAATAGAATAGAATTGGAATTTGAATAGAATAGAATAGAATTGGAATTGGAATTAGAATAGAATAGAATTGAAATTTGAATAGAATAGAATTGGAATTAGAATAGAATAGAATTGGAATTAGAATAGAATAGAATAGAACAGAACTAGAATTAGAAGAGAATAGGAATTGGAATTGGAATTGGAATTATTAGAATTAGAATAAGATGAGAAGAGAAGAATAGAATAGAATAGAACAGATTAGAATTAGAATTAGAATTGAATTAGAATTGAATGAGAAGGAAAGAGAAGAGTAGAATAGAATTGGAATAGAATAGAATTGGAATAGAATAGAACAGAACTAGAATTAGAATAGAATAGGAATTGGAATTGGAATTGGAATGAGAAGGAAAGAGAAGAGTAGAATAGAATTTGAATAGAATAGAATTGGAATTTGAATAGAATAGAATAGAACAGAACTAGAATTAGAATAGAATAGGAATTGGAATTGGAATTATTAGAATTAGAATAAGATGAGAAGAGAAGAATAGAATAGAATAGAATAGAATTGGAATTTGCATAGAATAGAACTAGAAATAGAATAGAATAGGAATTGGAATTATTATAATTAGAATAAGATGAGAAGAATAGAATAGAATAGAATTGGAATTTGAATAGAATAGAACAGAACTAGAATTAGAATAGAATAGGAATTGGAATTATTAGAATTAGAATAAGATGAGAAGAATAGAATAGAATAGAATAGAATAGAATAGAATTGGAATTTGCATAGAATAGAACTAGAAATAGAATAGAATAGGAATTGGAATTATTATAATTAGAATAAGATGAGAAGAATAGAATAGAATAGAATAGAATTGGAATTTGAATAGAATAGAACAGAACTAGAATTAGAATAGAATAGGAATTGGAATTATTAGAATTAGAAAAAGATGAGAAGAGAAGAATAGAATAGAACAGAATTGGAATTTGAATAGAATAGAACAGAACTAATATTAGAACAGAATAGGAATTGGAATTATTAGAATAAGAGAAGAAGAGAAGAATAGAATAGAATTGGAATTTGAATAGAATAGAACTAGAATTAGAATAGGAATTGGAATTATTAGAATTAGAATAAGATGAGAAGAGAAGAATAGAATAGAACAGATTAGAAACAGAATTAGAATTGGACAAGAGAAGCACAAGGACAGGGTGTCAGTCATGTTCCTTCGACTGCCCTTTTAATTTCAGACGGTCGCTAAGTGAAGCGGTTGAAAACCCCTTGGATTGCTGGAGGTCCAGCAAGTACTCTGCAGATCCGCTGGGTTAATTCTATAAAGCCCCCCCCCCCCTTTCCCGGTTAATATGAATGGAGATGAACTCTACAAAGAAGGGAATAAGGACAATGCAAGGGATTCCAACAAAAACTGGCAAGGAGCATTGATCTCAATCAGCAAGAAGAAGACATCCTCCGCCCCTCGAGGGTTGGGGAGGAGAGGTGTGGGGGGTGTTTCTGCTGATGGCTCAGTTCTCAGCTTTCTTGGCTGGGGAAAAACATGGCAGAGTTTGCACAACCTTCAGTTCAGTTGGAAGACTCAGCCCTCGCCTTTAACAAATGCTTTCTTCAGGACAAGAAGCCACTGGAAACCAACCAAGGGGAAAACCAGAACAAGCTAGAACAGAGGAGAAATTCCCTGACAGTGAGAACAATTAACAGTGGAAGGGCTTGCCTTTTGAGGAGAGGAGAGGAGAAGAGAAGAAATAGACGATAGAATGGAAGGGAAGAGACAAGAGGAGAGAAGAGAAGAGAAGAAATTGACAATAGAATGGAAGGGAAGGGAAGATACAAGAGGAGAGAAGAGAAGAGATGAAATTGACAATAGAATGGAAGGGAAGGGAAAAGAGAGGAGAGAAGAGAAGAGAAGAATTTGACTATAGAATGGAAGGGAAGGGAAGATACAAGAGGAGAGAAGAGATGAGAGGAGATTGATAATAGAATGGAAGGGAAGGTAAGAGTCAGGAGGAGAGAAGAGAAGAAATTGACAATAGAATGGAAGGGAAGGGAAGAGACAAGAGAGAAGAGAAGAGAAGAAATTGACAATAGAATGGAAGGGAAGGGAAGAGACAAGAGAGAAGAGAAGAGAAGAAATTGACAATAGAATGGAAGGGAAGGGAAGAGACAAGAGAGAAGAGAAGAGAAGAAATTGACAATAGAATGGAAGGGAAGGGAAGAGACAAGAGGAGAGATGAGAGGAGATTGACAATAGAATGGAAGGGAAGGAAGAGACAAGAGAAGAGAAGAAATTAACAATAGAATGGAAGGGAAGAGACAAGAGAAGAGAAGAGAAGAGAAGAAATTAACAATAGAATGGAAGGGAAGGGAAGAGACAGGAGAGAAGAGAAGAAATTAACAATAGAATGGAAGGGAAGGAAGAGACAAGAGGAGAGAAGAGAAGAAATTAACAATAGAATGGAAGGGAAGGGAAGAGACAAGAGGAGAGAAGAGAAGAGAAGAAATTGACTATAGAATGGAAGGGAAGGGAAGAGACAAGAGAAGAGAAGGGAAGAGAAGTATGGGGATGATCTCTTTCTCTGAAGCCTACAACTCCCAGCTTTCTTTGGTCCATGAAGCGTCCATCGCTTGGCAGCAGTCACACCTCAAGGACAGTTGGGAAATCCCAAACGGGTTCGTGGCAACACCTGGCCAAGGTTTTCTTTTCTTGACGTGAAAACATAAAGTAGGATTTGATGGGAGCGACGGATTCGGGGACGACGTGAAGTCGAGGCAAAGATGCATTCTAGAAGCCATCTTTTACCCTGGGACTTCAGGCCCGCCACCTTTTCTACTGCAGGAAAATGGGAAGGGAGGATTATACAGAGTATGGGTGATATGTAGCCATAACAACATTCTTTCTCAGAAAATCAAGGTCATCTGGCCCTGCAGCTGCGATGGTGTGACTGGGAGGCATCTCCAGTGTTGGACGGTGCCTGTTTGGAACATGTGACGGACATGTGGGTGCTGAGGCAGGGATTTGAATTTTCCTTTGGGTGGGGAACACCTGGAAGCTTTCAGATTCGGGTTTCCCCAGATGTGCCGATATGACATCTCTCATAAAGTGGAACTTTGAGGAACTTCAAGCCTCGGAGTCTTCTTTCGTTGTGTGTGTGTGGGGGGGGATGTTCATTCATTTCATTTCCTTTATTTGTATGCCGCCCTTTTCCCTGAGGGGACTCAGGGCGGCTCACAATTCAAAAAGGGAGGGGGGGAAAGACAAACAGTATTCCAATATGGAAACAATACAACATATTAAAAGAGAGCACAACAGTCACACAATTCGGGTAGGGTTGGAATCTTAACCCCAGGCCATCCAGGACAGCCAGATCTTCAAAGCGGCGCGGAAGGATTGGAGGGTGGTGAGGGTCCGAATCTCCACGGGGAGTTCGTTCCAGAGGGTCGGAGCAGCCACCGAGAAGGCTCTCCTCCGGGTAGTTGCCAGTTTGCACTGGCTAGTAGATGGAATTCGGAGGAGGCCTAATCGATGCGATCGTATCGGTCTAGTGGAGGTAATTGGCAGTAGGCGGTCTCTCAAATACCCAGGCCCACTACCATGAAGGGCTTTATAGGTGATAAATAGCACCTTGAAGCGCACAGGCAGCCAGTGCAGCTCACGGAGGATAGGTGTAACGTGGGTGAAGCGAGGTGCACCCACAATCGCTCGCGCGGCCGCATTCTGGACTAGCTGAAGTCGCCGAATGCTCTTCAAGGGCAGCCCCATGTAGAGCACATTGCAGTAGTCCAGCCAAGCCTGTTACTTGGAACCCTGACACTTTTGACCTCAGGAGGGGGGGGGGGTCAAAAAAGTCAAGATGGAGGCTGCAACCACGTAATGCAGTGCCCCTAACACACTTCGAATGGCAGTCATCCTGATTTGGTTTTGAGACTTTTATGATTCATTTCTGTTTCAGACTCTCAGGAGGGGCGGTGGGAAGCCAGCAAGATTCAGGATTGTGTGGAGGAATACACCAGTGCATCATTTCTCCTGCTTCTCGCCTCCCCCCCCCCCCACAAACACAGATTCTGCAACCTCTTCCCCTTCAGTGGCGTCTGTCGTGTGCCGAGATCGTCTCTCCCAAAGGATCAGCCACTGAAGGTCACCTCCAGTGGCGCCCACGAGGCGTGGTCTCTGCATTGCTCGCCACCTCCTTGTCTCGGCTACTGCTGAATCAGCGAAACTGGAAGGTTAAAAATATCTCCGGATAGAGAAGATCCAGGAACTGCTTATTGCTGGTGTGAAACAAGAGTTACAAATCCGGGACGGAAGCCTTCTCCTAATATTCTAGGCTGCATAAACAGAGGGATAGAATCAAGATCACGTAAAGTGTTAATAGCAATAGCAATAGCAGTAGACTTATATACCGCTTCATAGGGCTTTCAGCCCTCTCTAAGCAGTTTACAGAGAGTCAGCATATTGCCCCCAACAATCTGGGTCCTCATTTTACCCACCTCGGAAGGATGGAAGGCTGAGTCAACCCTGAGCCGGTGAGATTTGAACCGCTGAACTGCTGATCTAGCAGTAGCCTGCAGTGCTGCATTTAACCACTGCGCCACCATAATGCCACTTTATGATGCCTTGGTAAGGCCACACCTGGAAATCACATCCAGTTTTGGTCGCCATGAGGTAAGAAAGATGTGGAGACTCTAGAAAGAAGAGAAGAGCAACAAAGAGGATCAGGGGACAGGAGACTAAAACATATGAAGAACAGTTGCAGGAACTGGGTAGGTCTAGTTTAATGAAAAGAAGGATTAGGGGAGACATGATAGCAGTCTTCCAATATCTCAGGGGCTGCCCCAAAGAAGAGGGAGTCATGCTATTCTCCAAAGCACCTGAAGGCAGAACAATGATGAAGGATTTTTAAATAATTATAGTCAAATATAAATGGAGGTACAAGGGTACCATGTATAAATATTTGAGTTAAGATACTTGAGTTAATATGAATTATGCTTGACGATTGTGGAAGAGATGCACCAAAACCTTTTGTAACCAACTGATACACTTTCTACAGTATGTAAGGAAGGAAGGTTTTATGTGTTGTGTTTGTTTTGAAAAAAATATTAAAATAAATATTAACAAAAAGAAGCAATGGGTGGAAACTAATCAAGGAGAGAAGCAACTTAGAACCAAGGAGAAATTTCCTGACAGTTAGAACAATTAATCAGTGGAACAGAAGTTGCCTCCAGAAGTTGTGAATGCCCCAACACTGGAAGTCTTTAAGAAGATGTTGGACAACCCTTTATCTTGGATGGTACAGGGTCTCCTACTTGAGCAGGGGGTCGGACTAGAAGACCTCCAAGGTCCCTTCCAACTCTGCTATTGCATTGTATTGTATCTCCTAACCAGTGTGGCTGAAGCCCAGCACTGCCAAAACATGTCAGTTTGGGGGGGGGAGGGGGAATAATAATCTGGGTCACTGTTGCCTTAAACGGATGTCGAAACGCAACAGAGTAATGGCCTTGGAAGGGACCTTGGGGGTCTTCTAGTCTAACCCCCTGCCAAGACAGGAAACCCTGCACCACTTCAGACAAAGGTTTTCCACTTGTTTCTATGTCATTCCACACACGTTGGCTGTGCAGCCATTTCTTAAAAATCCTATGCCCTTGTTGGCGAACCAATGGCACAGGTGCCAGAGGTGGCAAGCACAGCCCTTTCTATGGGCACGCGCACCGTTGCCAGCTGCTCTTCTGGTTTCCGGCCAGCTGGTCTTTGCAGGCGCCCTAATGCTGGAAAATGGCCCCCCAAACAGGCTGATTTTTGGAGGGGTTTTCAGACCGTTTTTCGCACCAAAAACGGTCTGGAAATGGCTAAAAAAAACCAGCCAAGAAACAGGCTGTTTTCAGGCTGTTTTTGCGACCATTTGGGGGGCCAATTTTCAGGCCGTTTGGGGCCATTTTCAGCTGGGTTTTTGGGGGGTTTGTTTTCAGGTCATTTTCAGCTGTTTTTGCCCCCCCCCAAAATGGCCTGAAAACGGCCCCCAAAACAGCCAGTTTTGTGGCCATTTTCAGGATGTTTTCCGACGCTGAAGACCAGCTGGCTGGGGCACATGGACGCATGTTCTGGCTTGGGCACTTGGTGCCGAAAAGGTTTGCCATCCCTGCCCTCTACCATTTCAGACAAATGGCTTTCCACTCTCTTCTCAAAAGCCTCCCGCGATGGAGCAGCCACAGCGTCCAGTGGCAAGCCGTTCCACTGGCTATGTCGGAAAATTCCTGTTGGTATCTAGTTCTCTTCTTGATTAGCTCACATGTTGTGCAAACCTCAGCATTGTATGATATATGTTAGGTAAGCTCCGCGTTGGGAAAGCGAGTGCGTTCAGTGAAGCGTTGTGAGAGTTGTGTTGGAGAACACACAAACCAGCATACAGAGACACTGCAGTTTAAATAGGCTTTTACTTTCGTGGAAATATAAGAGTCCATCAAACAGTCCAAGTCATACACGGATAAGACAGTCAGTCATCAACGTCTTTCAGTTAAGGGATAATCCAAATAACATAGTCCAGTATCATATAATCAGTCCAGTACTCAAAGTTTGCTAGCAGTTGCAAAACTTACAATAGCTCACGGCACTTTCTAACAGCCAGCTTCCAAAAACACTCAGATCAGATCAGCCCAGCATCTAACAGAGAGCTAACAGTCGTTCTGGCTCCCTCTTATGGCCGATTGAGGAAACAGCAACCAATCACATTTGACAGTATGATTTAAAGAAACAGGTACCGCATTGTTACATGATTTATATATTGCCAACCCAACCGTTAGAATTATATTCCTAACAATATATAACATAATATTATAATTATTATGATAGTATTGTATTACAATGTAATGTATAATATAATAATTACATTGCATGATGTTATGTTATGTTACAATAATGCTTTAACGGATTTCCACACATCGGCCAGATTCAGATTGTATGCAAAATATATGTTTCCTTTCCTATGGCGTTGGAGGGGGGGGGAGCCATCCAATTCTTTATTCAGCCAATCCTGGCTAGACAAACCAGGGTTTAGCATGTTGTGTGAACTTAGCTGCTAGCCTTGCTATCCAAAGTAACCTTAGTTACAGACGATAGCAATAACGCTTAGACTTATATACCGCTTCACAGGGCTTTCCAGCGCTCTCTAAGCGGTTTACAGAGTCAGCGTCTTGCGCCCAGCAATCTGGGTCCTCATTTGACCCACCTCGGAAGGAGGGAAGGCTGAGTCAACCTTGAACCAGTCAGGATCGAACTGCTGGCAATTGGCAGAAGTAGCCTGCAGTACTGTACTCTAACCACTGCACCACCATGGCCCTTCCTCCCTCCCTCCCTCCCTCCCTTCCTGTCTTCTTTCCTTCCTTCCTTCCTTCCTTCCTTCCTCTTCCTTCCTTCCCACTTAGCACTTAGATTTATAAACCGCTTCACAGTGCTTTTACAGCCCTCTCTAAGCGGTTTACAGAGTCAGCCTCTTGCCCCCCAACAATCTGGGTCCTCATTTGACCCACCTCGGAAGGACGGAAGGCTGAGTCCACCTTGAGCCAATCAGGATCGAACCCCTGACAGTCGGCAGAGTTAGCCTGCGATACTGCATTCTAAACCCTGGGCCACCACAGAGAATAAAGCTTGGAGGGGGGGTGGGGAACAATTTTTACTGATTCTCCATTAGCACCAGGTGGAAAAAGAGATTCTAATTGCATTTTTTTGGTATCCCATTCTGAACAATTACACACACACACACACAGACACACACACATGTGGCAAGTTTTCAGAACTATTTCCCATAGCATTATTAAGGGCAGGCGGCCTTAGAGCGCCATCTCCTGGTACATTGAGGCAATAACATCCATTACATTCTAGCTTCCCTTGGAAGATACTGTCTCAAAAGTGTTTTTTTCAAACTTCTGTGGTCCCAAAACTTGGCAACTTTAAGACTTGTGGACTTCAACTCCTGGTAGTTGAAGTCCACAAGTCTTAAGGTTGCCAAGTACGAAGACCTCTGGTCTAGATTCCTCTTAAAAACACCCAGTGATGGTGCGCCCACGATTTCTGGTGGCAAGCTGTTCCACTGGCTAATTGTCCTTGCTGTTAGGAAGTCTCTCCTTAATTCCAAGTTGCTTCTCTCTTTGATCAGTTTCCAACCATGATTTCTTCTCCTGCCCTCCGGTGATTTGGAGAATAATTTGACCTCCTCTTCTTTGGGGGCAGCCCCTCAAATACTGGAAGACTGTTACCCTGTTCCCCCCTAGTCCTTCTTTTCTTTAGACTAGCCAAACCCAAATACAATACAATGCAATAGCAGAGTTGGAAGGGACCTTGGAGGTCTTCTAGTCCAACCCCCTGCCTAGGCAGGAAATATACCATTTCAGACAGATGGCTATCCAACATCTTCTTAAAGACTTCCAGTGTTGGGGCATTCACAACTTCTGGAGGCAAGTTGTTCCACTGATTAATTGTTCTCACTGTCAGGAAATTCCTCCTCAGTTCTAAGTTGCTTCTCTCCTTGATTAGTTTCCACCCATTGCTTCTTGTCCTGCCCTCAGGTGCCTTGGAGAATAGCTTGACTCCCTCTTCTTTGGGGCAGCAACTGAGATATCGGAAGACTCCTATCATATCTTCTCTGTGGCTGCTCCGGCCCTATGGAATGATCTCCCCATTGTTGAGATCTGGACCCTTATTACCCTTCCGGCCTTCCGCAAAGCAACTAAGACCTGGCTGTTCCGGCAGGCCTAGAGGGCTGTTGAATTATCCAGCCCCATCCGATGTTATGACTGTTGCTGAATTTTTAAGTGTTGTTTTTATTTTTGTACCCCCACTTCCCTTCTTATTGTTAGCCGCCCTGAGTCTTCTGGGAATAGGGCGGCATACAAGCTAAATAATAGCAATAGCAATAGCAGACTTATATACTGCTTCATAGGGCTTTCAGCCCTCTCTAAGTGGTTTACAGAGCCAGCATATCGCCCCCACAGCCTGGTTCCTCATTTCACCCACCTCGGAAGGATGGAAGGCTGAGTCAACCTTGAGCCGGTGAGATTTGAACCGCCGAACTGCAGATAGCAGTCAGCTGAAGTGGCCTGCAGTACTGCACCCTAACCACTGCGCCACCTCGGCTCTAAATAAAACTCTAAACTCTAATGTCTCCTCTAGTCCTTCCTTTCATTAAACTAGACATACCCAGTTCTTGCAACCGTCCTTCATATGTTTTAGCCTCCGGGCCTTTGATCCTCTTGGTTGCCCTTCTCTGCATTTTTTCCCCTCCCAAATGTGACTTAGGATCTTTTTTCACACATACGACAGAAATAATCGTACGTCAAGGACAACTTGTCATTAGATGGTTTGAAAATGCTTATTTCATTATTCGGTTATCTGCTTTCCAAAAAGTAGTCCTTCACAGCATGACTATTCCAAATTTTGCATCCTGCTACAGAAAGCTTATTGGAAATAAGGGATCCTGATTCGGATTCGGACAAGTTTGGACATTTATTGCTAACCAGCATTCTAGTTCTCACTCCCCACACCCCACACCCCGGCCCAGCAAGCCTGCATTATGGTTTTTGAGGTCTGCTGAGTTAAAATAGAACTGCAGTAACCTTCTAATCTTTGCCAGTTATCTGCAATTTTCTGTCTCGGCTAGCAAGGAAGCTGAAAAATTGTCCTGCGCTGAAAATTGGCCTCAAATGCATGCAATAAATTCCAAATTCTCCAGGGGAGGGGGCAGCTAAGAGGAGGCAGCCTAAACCCATGATGGCTCACCTGCGATGAGCCGAGGTGGCACAGTGGTTAGAGTGCAGCACTGCAGGCTACTTCAGCTGACTGCAGTTCTGCAGTTCGGCTGTTCAAATCTCACCGGCTCAGGGTTGACTCAGCCTTCCATCCTTCCGAGGTGGGTAAAATGAGGACCCGGATTGTTGTTGGGGGCGATATGCTGACTCTGTAAACCGCTTAGAGAGGGCTGAAAGCCCTATGAAGCGGTATATAAGTCTAACTGCTATTGCTATTGCACCCATAATGCAATGCATGCCTGACATCCCCCCAGCGCACCCCCCCATGTGTATGCGACACCCCCATGCTCCCCCGCACAGACACACATGACTCCCTGTGCTTCCCCTGTCCCCACCCGCATGTACACGCAACCCCCCCCCACGCCTCTAGTAGCCTCCTGGGACAAAAAATGGGTCGGGGGGAGCCCCCTGCATCCCCCCCTCCTGCACACGCGCCCCCCCTGTGCATGCACCTCACACATGCCCCCTCACCCATGCACAGTGATCCCAAAATCAGCTGGCCAGTGGGAAGCGTGCCTGCATGCACAGGGAAGCAAGAGCCGAGGTGGCGCAGTGGTTAGGGTGCAGTACTGCAGGCTACTTCAGCTGACTGCTATCTGCAGTTCAGCGGTTCAAATCTCACCGGCTCAAGGTTGACTCAGCCTTCCATCCTTCCGAGGTGGGTAAAATGAGGACCCGGATTGTTGTTGGGGGCGATATGCTGACTCTGTAAACTGCTTAGAGAGGGCTGAAAGCCCTATGAAGCGGTATATAAGTCTAACTTAGCTATTGCTAAGCTAAGCTTGGGTGATACGGCTCGCGTGCCCGCAGAGAGTTGGCATCCGTGCCCTAGATTCACCCTCACAAGCCTAAACGCTTAGGCTAAGGAAGCACAATATTGAGATGTTGAGGATCTGGAGCTCAAAAGTCTTGGGCTGGTGTTTCCTGGCATGTAGGTTTTTCTTTCAATTTCGATGTTTTCGGTTTTTCTCCCAACATATCATTGCGTGAACAAGTGTAGAAGGCGAGTTGCATTTCAGCCCAAATAAAACTCTGTTCTTCATATTTAGCACAAGTAACAATCTTATATACTTTTGGCAGTAATACACATACTTTGTTGAATTATCATCTTTCCTTAATTATTCCACATTTCGGTATACTATTTTCATGCCAATCTCCACATTCTCGATAATTTTTTCCTCTTTTTTCCTCTTTTTTTCTCATTTTTCCTCTTTTTTTCTCTTTTTTTCTCTTTTTTTTCTCTTTTCTCTCTCTCTTTTTCTCTTTTTCTTTTTCTTCTCTTTTTTCTCCTCTTTTTTTCCTCTTTTTTTTCTCTTTTTTCTCTTTTTTTCTCTTTTTTTCTCTTTTTTTCTCTTTTCTCTCTCTCTTTTTCTCTTTTTCTTTTCTTCTCTTTTTCTCCTCTTTTTTTCCTCTTTTTTTCCTCTTTTTTTCTCTGTTTTCTCTTTTTTCTCTCTTTTTTTCCTCTTTTTTTCTCTTTTTTTTCCTCTTTTTTTCTCTTTTTTTTCTCTCTCTTTTTTCCTCTTTTTTTCCTTTTTTTCTCTTTTTCTCCTCTTTTTTCTCTTTTTTCTCCTCTTTTTTCCTCTTTTTCTCTTTTTCTCCTCTTTTTCTTCTCTTTTTTCTCTCTTTTTTCTCTTTTTTCTCCTCTTTTCTTCCCTCTTTTTCCCCTCTTTTTTCTCTTTTCTCTCTCTCTTTTTTCTCTTTTTTCTTTTCTTTTTCTTCTCTTTTCTTCTCTCTCTTTTCTCTTTTTTTCTCCTCTTTTTCCTCTTTTTCTCCTCTTTTTTTCTCATTTTTCCTCTTTTTTTCTCTTTTTTTCTCTTTTTTTCTCTTTTCTCTCTCTCTTTTTCTCTTTTTCTTTTTCTTCTCTTTTTTCTCCTCTTTTTTTCCTCTTTTTTTTCTCTTTTTTTCTCTTTTTTTCTCTTTTCTCTCTCTCTTTTTTTCTCTTTTTTTCCCCTCTTTTTTTTCCTCTTTTTTCCTCTTTTTTCCCCTCTTTTTTGTAAGCCGCCCGGAGTCCTTCGGGGATTGGGCAGCATATAAATTTTATAAATAAAATGAATTATAAATAAATAATAAATTGCTCCTTTTACTACAGATAAAAACACCAATAATCGTATCTGTTAGGTTTAACAGACTTGTATCATTCTAACAGTAATTTTAAGTGGCTAAAGACACTGAGCTTGTCGATCAGAAAGGTCGGCAGGTTGGCGGTTCGAATCCCTAGCGTTGCCTAACGGAGTGAGCTCCCGTTATTTCTCCCAGCTTCTGCAGTTCGAAAGCACATTAAAAAAAACGCAAGTAGAAAAATAGGAGCCACCTTTGGTGGGAAGGGAACAGCGTTCCGTGCGCCTTCGGGAGTTGAGTCATGCCGGCCATACGATCACGGAGACATCTTTGGACAGCGCTGGCTCTTCGGCTTTGAAACGGAGATGAGCAGCGCCCCCTAGAGTCGGGAACGACTAGCACATAGGTGCGAGGGGAACCTTTACCTTTAATAGTACTTCACGGATTTAGATTGAATTGTAATCTTCCCTTGTTCCCTTTTCTAATTTTTAGTTATGCCACGATTATATTTTTAAAAATATCCCCTTTCTAATCGGATTTTTAAAACGAATAAAGGCAATGTTCATCTTCTGGTTTCTGTCTTCTGCAGTGATTCCTGGGCTAAGCCAAAAGGGGATGAAGACATCAATGCTGCAAAATTGGAATGGATTTATCGAACGGTTGCAATTCATTCCCCAGCAAAGTGAGGTGGAAAAAAACGTATTTGAAGGACATCCAAATCGTGGCTTTGCCAAAGGAGAATCTGGCCGTTTTCAGCTTCCCCTTAAGCGGCACGCCCGTATCCTGAAAGCAAGGCTAAACTGAAATCTGATTTGGCTCGATTTAAATGAAGTTCAAATTACACTGGGAAGAACGGTTAGCACAAACTTCCCTGAGAATGTAAAGGAGCCGAATGGTTCCCATATATCCCAGTGATGGGATTCAGATTTTTTTTTACTACTGCTTCTGTGGGCGTGGCTTGGTGGGTGTGGCAGGGGAAGGATGCTGCAAAATCTCCATTCCCTCCCCATTCTAGAGGAAGGTTACTGCAAAAATCTCCATTCCCTCCCCACTCCAGTGGGAAGGATATGCAAAATCTCCATTCCCTCCCCATTCCAGGGGAAGGATACTGCAAAATCCCCATTCCCTCCCCACTCCATGGGGAAGGATACTGCAAAATCTCTATTCCCTCCCCACTCCATGGGGAAGGATACTGCAAAATCTCCATTCCCTCCCCACTCCAAGGGGAAGGATACTGCAAAATCTCTATTCCCTCCAACTCCAAGGGGAAGGATACTGCAAAATCTCCATTCCCTCCCCACTCCAAGGGGAAGGATACTGCAAAATCTCCATTCCCCTCCCAACTCCAAGGGGAAGGATACTGCAAAATCATTCCCTCCCCACTCCAGGGGGAAGGATACTGCAAAATCTCCATTCCCTCCCCACTCCAGGGGGAAGGATACTGCAAAATCTCCATTCCCTCCCCACTCCAGGGGGAAGGATACTGCAAAATCTCCATTCCCTCCCCACTCCAGGGGGAAGGATACTGCAAAATCTCCATTCCCTCCCCACTCCAGGGGAAGGATACTGCAAAATCTCCATTCCCTCCCCACTCCAGGGGAAGGATACTGCAAATCTCCATTCCCTCCCCACTCCAGGGGGAAGGATACTGCAAAATCTCAATTCCCTCCCCACTCCAGGGAAGGATACTGCCAAATCCCCATTCCCTCCCCACTCCAGGGGAAGGATACTGCAAAATCTCCATTCCCTCCCCACTGCAGGGGGAAGGATACTGCAAAATCTCCATTCCCTCCCACTCCAGGGAAGGATACTGCAAAATCTCCATTCCCTCCCCACTCCAGGGGAAGGATACTGCAAATCTCCATTCCCTCCCCATTCCAGGAGGAAGGATATTGCAAAATCTCCATTCCCTCCCCACTTCAGGGGAAGGATACTGCAAAATCTCCATTCCCTCCCCACTCAGGGGGAAGGATACTACAAATCCCATTTCCTCAGATCAGCTGGGATGCTGGAGGCAAAGAATAGATGTGGGCAGGGCCAGCAGAGGTGGTATTTGCCGGTTCTTCGAACTACTCAAAATTTCCGCTACCAGTTCTCCAGAACTGGTCGGAACCTGCTGAATACACCCCTGCGTCTTACTGGCTAGTATTCCGTAAAAGCGTGAAAAAGTTAAAACGTGCCGGATTCAATACAAGTGGATGTTGTAAAATAAAATGGGTAAAAATAAAATAAAACGGAATAAAAACAAAACAGCGGTAGTGGCTAGAAGCATGGACTTTAACTCCCAGAATTCCCTAGCTAGCAGGCCTTAAGAGGCATGGACTTCAACTCCCAGAATTCCTGAGTCAACACGCTGGCAAGGGAATTCTGGGAGTTGAAGTCCACCCATCTTAAAGTGCCCAAGGTTGAGAATCAAAAATGGAGACCTTGCTAAATATCTATTATCCATTTAGACCCGCACAAACCCTGTGGTTTTCTTTCGCGCATGTTGGAGAAACGTCTTTACAAATTCAAAAACGGAAGCGACGTATTCCTACATCTTCTTTCCCTAGAATGAAATTTAGAAATTAATTACTCAGCAAAAAGCAGACAAGATTTGTATTCATTTCCTTCTCTGCTTAAGGCCGTTTTGTGATTCCTGGAAAGGCAGATTCTGTGAATTGCCCAATATGTTGGGCAATTATGTGATTGGGCAATGCAGAGGAAATCCGGTTCTTTCCGGTTCAATCTGTTGGCTCAGTGATGGTGGGTGATTGAAACACACGAGGGAATATCCTCCCGCAGCCTTGAGTCCGGAAGCACTTCCATAGGCGGAAGGCGTAGACATTTTTGTGAGATACCGACGTTTAGTACTGTAAGGAGCCCTGGACCGCCCCTGAGTGAAGGAGTGAAACGTCTGCCAGTTTGAACTGAGGTAACGGAATGTGAGGCAACTGGCAGTTGGAACAGAGTTCTTTTCAGGCGGGGAGGGGAGGTAGAACTCCTTAGCATCAGAGCATGTTAATATAAGGCAACTGGCAGTTGGAACAGAGTTCTTTTCAGGTGGAGAGAGGGAGAAGAATGTCTAACTCCTTAGCATCAAAGCGTGTTAATATAAGACAACTGGCAGTTGGAACAGAGTTCTTTTCAGGTGGGGAGGGGGAGTAGAACTCCCTAGCATCGGAGCGTGTTAATTACTGTATAAGAAATACTAATGATCTGGCGGTCATTTCGACAAATCCTTTCTTAGCGAGCACCTAAAAGCGAAGCGGAACATAAGTGACAAATTTCAAGTTTGTAGGCTTTGCGATTCTGGAGATTTTGTGATGATGCACAAGTTTCCTTCGAAGGTGGGGGGGGCGTTTCCCTCCCCTCCCCAAAGACACACAACCTTGGCAGCCATCCTGAAATCGTCGATACACACAGGAGAGGAGGGGCTGGGATGGTTTAAGTGCCCAAAGTCACCCTGAAAAGCTGCACCAGCAAATTTGGATGGCCGGGGGGGGGGGGGGCTTCTGAGGAAGGGGAGGTCAAAAGGAAGCAGCTGCAGAAAACGATTCTGGTTTGGCTGACTTCTCTTTTCTTTGGAGGGCATACAACTCCCGTCAGCATTGCTGGGTTACAGAGAAGAGGAAAAAGCACACACACCCGGGTTGTGTTTCCTGCTGAAAAGTGCAGTTGCAGGGAGCAGGAGGGGGGGGGCAGGAAGCGATGCTGGATTTGGGGGTCCTCTAAGCGAGAGGCTGCTTTCTCCGGAGGGTTGAACGCCTAGATTGGGGAACCTGTAGAGTTTAGAGTTTTTTTAGAGTTTTATTTCATTTGTATGCCGCCCTTTTCCCTGAAGGGACTCAGGGCGGCTCACAACTCAAGGGAAGGGGGATACAGACCGTTGACAACAACACAAAACAATACATAATTAAAAAGCACAACAATCATACCATTCGAAGTGGGGCAGCGAGTCTTTAGCCCCAGGCCTGTCGGAACAGCCAGGTTTTAAGGGCTATGCGGAAGGCCTGGAGGGTGGTGAGGGTGCGAATCTCCACGGGGAGATCGTTCCAGAGGGTCGGAGCAGCCATAGAGAAGGCTCTCCTCCGGGTAGTCGCCAGTCGACACTGGCCGGCGGATGGAATTCGGAGGAGGCCTAATCTGTGGGATCTAATCGGTCTAGTGGAGGTAATTGGCAGCAGGCGGTCTCTCAAGTACCCAGGTCCAATACCATGAAGGGCTTTATAAGTGACGACTAGCACCTTGAAGCGTATCCGGAGACCAATAGGCAGCCAGTGCAGCTCGCGGAGGATAGGTGTTACGTGGGTGAACCGAGGTGCACCCACAATCGCTCGCGCGGCTGCATTCTGGACAAGCTGAAGTCGCCGAATACTCTTCAAGGGCTGCCCCATGTAGAGCACGTTGCAGTAGAACAGTTTTGCCTCCAGATGTTGTAGGTGCTCCCTCACTGGAGTCCCAAAGGTGCTTTTTCACGAGGCGACGGGGCTTTTAACAGAACAGAATAAACAAGAGTTGGGACCCTACACCACAAATGGATTTGGGCGAGTAACCATTTGCCTGAAGTGGTACAGGGTTTCCTGCCTAAGCAGGGGGTTGGACTAGAAGACCTCCAAGGTCCCTTCCAACTCTTGTTATTTTGTTCTGTTCTGTTCTGTCCCTATTCCATTTCCAATTCTATTCTTTCCATTTCTATTCTAATTTTTATTCTGTTCTTATTCTATTCCATTTCCATTCTATTCTTTCTATTTCTATTCTATTCTATTTTTATTCTGTTCTTATTCTGTTCCATTTCCATTCTATTCTTTCTATTTCCATTCTTTCTATTTCTATTCTATTTTTATTCTGTTCTAATTCTGTTCCATTCTATTCTATTCCATTCCCATCCCTATTCCATATCCAATTCTATTCTTTCTATTTCTATTCTATTCTATTTTTATTGTTCTTATTCTATTCCATTTCCATTCCATTCTTTCTATTTCCATTCTTTCTATTTCCATTCTTTCTATTTTTATTCTGTTCTATTCTATTCCATTCCCATTCCTATTCCATATCCAATTCTATTCTGTTCTATTTTTATTCTGTTCTTATTCTATTCCATTTCCATTCCATTCTTTCTATTTCCATTCTTTCTATTTCTATTCTATTTTCATTCTGTTCTATTCTATTCCATATCCAATTCTACCATATCCAATTCTATTCTTTCTATTTCTATTCTATTTTTATTCTGTTCTTATTCTATTCCATTTCCATTCTTTCTATTTCTATTCTATTTTCATTCTGTTCTATTCTATTCCATATCCAATTCTATTCTTTCTATTTCTATTCTGTTCTTATTCTATTCCATTTCCATTCCATTCTTTCTATTTCTATTCTATTTTTATTCTGTTCTATTCTATTCCATTCCCATTCCTATTCCATATCCAATTCTATACTTTCTATTCTATTCTATTTTTATTCTGTTCTTATTCCATTCCATTTCCATTCTATTTCCATTCTTTCTATTTTTATTCTGTTCTAATTCTGTTCTATTCTATTCCATTCCCATTCCATATCTATTTCTATACTTTCTATTTCTATTCTATTTTTATTCTGATTTTATTCTATTCCATTTCCATTCTCTTCTCTTCTATTAATTCTATTTTATTCTATTCTATATTAATATTATATTACATTACATTATTCTATTCTATTCTATTCTAAGGTTGCAGACCCCCGCCTCCTTGAGTTTGGGGCTGGGGGGTGTATTGCTTTGAACTCCTACATTTGGCAGCAAAGGGAACCGGCCTCATTTTGCAAGGGGCGCCAGGTTGGGGATGGCGGGCCGCTGGCAAAGCATGCTGGGAGTTGTAGTCCCCGCCTTGAAAGCAGTGGGGACGGGGTCGCAGCCCCTGCTAGCCAGAGGGGGTTTGGAAGCCAAAGCGGGGCTCGGGGCGGAGACCCCCCCCCCCACCGCCAAAGCCGGCTGGCTGATTTGCAGCGGGCGCCCGCGGCTCCCAAGGGCTGCAATTCCACCCTTGCGCGCCCTCGCGGAACTGCCTTGCGCGCCCCCGCGGCCTTCCGGTCTCCTCCTCCTCCACCCCCTCGGGGCCGCGCTTGCGTGGCGTCCGCGATCCCGAGACTTCCGTCGGGCCGAAGCCAAACGCAGCGCCGCGGAGGTAAACGGGGGGCGCCAGGTTGGGGAAGCTGGCCTGCTTTTTGCTGGAGCCTGGGAAAATCCCCCCCCCTCTTTTCCCACCCGTCTATTTTTTTTGGGGGGGGGAAGAAGTGGGAGGGGGCTGCACAGCAAGTCCTGCGGCTGCTTATTTGGGGAGGGGGTCTCCTGCTTTGGCTTTGGAGGACCCCCCCCAACTGTCCTTGGGTCTGTTTTGGGGTAGGGGGCGGTCAAGGAAAACGCCCCCCCTTTGTATTTTTGGGGTGGGGGGGAGAGGGGGGATTTGCACCTGCCTGGCTAGAGGAGGGGGTTTCTTCCGGGAGGGGAGGGGAACCAGAGCCAGCCCCGCACTCCTTAAGTCTGGCTTGCTAATTGGGGAGCCATGGGGGGGGCAGTAAAAGGACCCCCCTCCCTGGGCTTATTTCTATTGCTGTCCTATGCCTGTTTATTTTGGGGGGAGGGGGTCTCCTGCTTTGGCTTTGGAAGACCCCCCCCCAACTGTCCTTGGGTCTGTTTTGGGGCAGGGGGCAGTCAAGGAAAACGACCCCCCTCTCCTTTTTGGGGGGGGGGGGAAGAGGGGGGATTTGCACCTGCCTGGGTAGAAGGAGGGGGTTTCTTCTGAAAGGGGGGGGAACCAGATTTAGCCCCCCCCCCATCTTTGGTCTGTCTTGCTAAGTGGGGAGCCATGGGGGGGCAGTAAAAGGACCCCCCTCCTTGGGCTTATTTCTATTGCTGTCCTATGCCTGTTTATTTTTGGGGGAGGGGGTCTCCTGCTTTGGCTTTGGAAGACCCCCCCCCAACTGTCCTTGGGTCTGTTTTGGGGCAGGGGGCAGTCAAGGAAAACGATCCCCCTCTCCTTTTTGGGGGGTGGGTGGGTGGGGGAGAGGAGGGGGGTAGTAAAAGGACCCCCCCTCCTTGAGCTTATTTCCATTGCTGTCTATTTCTATTGCTGTCTATTTTGGGGGGGGAGGGGGTAGAAGTGGCATGGGGGGGGCTCGGCCTGCAGAGCAAGTCACTCCGGCTGCTTATTTGGGGAGGGGGGTGCTCCTGCCTGGCTTTGGAGGAACCCCCCCCCGTCCTTGAGTCTGTTTTGAGTCAGGGGACAATCACAGAAAATGACCCCCCTCTTTTTTTTGGGGGGGGGGAGAGTGGGGATTTGCACCTGCCTGGATAGAAGGAGGGTTTTTTTTTCCAGGAATGGGGGGGGGGAGAACCAGATCCAGCCCCCCCTCCCATCTGCTAAGGGGGGAGGCCTTGAGGACCCCATGTGTATGACTCGGGGGGGGGGGGTTGCAGTAACTGTACCCCCTCATTGGGTTTATTTATTTATTTATTTATTGCTGCCCCATGCCTGTTTATTTTGGGGGTGGGGGTAAAAGCAGAAGACATCTGCCCCCCCCCAAAAAAAAAACACACACACACAGACACCACTATCTGCATTTCCAAGGGGAGAGGAGCCCCCTACCCCCATTGCCACCTGCCCTCTTCTTTTTTGGGGGGGACACCGGTGGATGGAACATCTGTCTTGGGGAGGGGTCTGGAAGGCCTCCTGGGGAGGTTTAAGAGCCCCCTCCACTTCCCTGCTTAAACACCCCCCCTCCCCAATTTCATTCCACTGTAAAACATCCCCAGGAAGGCCTGAGAATTAAGGGGAGGGGGCAGCAAGAACAGCAGGAAGCTGTTATTCTGAGGCCGCCCAACCGCTGGAAAACATCTGTAGCCTTATGTAATCCAAGTTTTGTGTGCTTGTGTAGGTCTGGAAAGAATGAAGTGGGCTGTGTGTGTGTGTGTGTGTGTTGTGTGTTGTGTTGTGTTGTGTTGTGTACTGTATTTATGGCTTTACAGCCAGTCCTCAACTTACGACAGTTCGCTTATTGACTGTTCGAAGTTACGAAGGCACTGAAATTTTTTTTTCCAAATCGGCAACTGACTCGTAGTGACGACGGTCACGTGTGTGTGTGTGTGTGTGTGTGTGTGTGTGTGTGTGTCACGTGATGATTGATTTCCCTTTTGCGACCTTCAAGAGGCTGGGGGTAAACCCGATTCGCTTAACGACCGGGATGATTCATTTAAACAGCTGCCTTGGATTCGCTTCACGGTGGTTAAACGATGAAGGGGGGGGGGAAAACAACGAGGCGAGTCTCTCTCAACCAGCGTCTCGCTTTAACGTTAGGCAGACATTGTCGGGCTCCGTTGCGGTCGTAAACCGAGGACTCCCTGCGTTGATTTGGGCCCGCTGCACGCCGTGCGAACTCATTCCCTCGGCTGGGTTTAGGAGGTCACATTGAAAAGATTAATCCAGCTTAAATTGCCCAGGTTGGATTGTGGATTAAAAACTCCCCTGAAACGGAGACCGAAGCTTCAAAACATAGCGCCTGAGCACGCACAGAGTGCCTTTCTTTCCCTTCTCGGGTAGCGTTGCATTCCTGTGAAATTTGAGCTGATTCCTTTTCCCTTCTTTTTTTGAGAAATTATTGGTTTCGTAGCTGCAAATAGAGAGACGATTTGGGGGAGGAAAATGGGGTGTGTGTGTGTGTGTCTGGATTTGTTGGGTTGTGCGCAAATTGTTGTGTGAACGGCATAAAATGTCCAGAAATGAGCAGATTGCCGCTGGTTGTCAAAAGAGGGGGGGGGAAAAAACAGATTATTATTATACCGTTTGGGAATCTTTTTACCGGTGGTTAGAGAACGGACATAAGAATTAATAGCAAAAGAAGTTATGTAAAGCATCGAAAATGTAATATATATATTACATTTCAATATAACTAATAAGTCAATATAACTAATAAGTTAAACAAATCACAGTGGCGTTGTTATAACATTAGATAAGGTATTGGAAATTAAACTAAAATGAGATTAAATAATGAATAAGAGTGTGTATTTTTTTTAAATTTCTTTTTAATTTTATCAATTTCATATATACATTCACAATTATATGATCTCATAACTGTTATTAATAATATGTATTTATAACAATTTTTCCCTACTGTTAACAATATACTTGAAGATTGCTTTTTTATCATCCCATAGATCCATCTTATCTTACAACGGTCCTACTTCTTCTTCCCTCCCTCTTTCCTTCCCTCGTTTCTTCTCTCCTACTCCCCTTCCTTCCCTCCCTCCTTCCCCTTCCCTTCTTCTCTCCTTCCCTAAATAATGAATAAGAGCGTGTATTTTAAGGTTCGGCATGAAATATTTGTTCCCGGACAACATACCGGTTCATGGAAAATGGATTGTTTATATACAAAATAAAATAAAAATAAAATATATGTTTTTAAAAAGTGTGCAAGGAAGAGGGATGATAGCTAAAGCCACTGAATGTGTCCCCAACGGAGCATTAGTTGAGGCAGTCCTCAATTCCCGACAGTTCATTTAATGACGGAAGTTAACCCACACTGAAAAAAGTAAATTTAGGGCCCCTTTTCACACTTCTGAACGTTTGAGCATTCCTGTGCTCACGGGATCAAAATTCACCCGCTCGGCCACTGACTCACACTTACGACGGTTGCAGAGTCCCGGGAGAGGGAGGGGCCTCCACTTTTGCGGCCTTCTGAAGGAGCCAAGTCCATGGGAGAAGCCCGATTCGCTTAACAACCAGATTGCTAACTTATCAACGGCAGGGATTTCGCCGGGAGGCGAGAAAACGGGGGCAGAAACTCAGTTAACAACCGTCGCGCTTAGGAAGGGGAATCTTGGCCTCGATTGGGAACAGGCCGCGTCCCGAAATCTTGGGAGTAGCAAAAGGACAAATTCGGGGACTCCGTGCCAGAGAAATATTTGGTATTTCTCCGGGGGACCGAAGAGAAATACTTTCCGCGCGCTGTTTTGTGGGTCCATTTTGCGCCAGAGGAAAACGACAACTGCAGCCACAACCGCAACTGTAGAACTGGGTGTTGTTTTATCCAGTTTAACCTCCTGGGAGATTTAATTCCACGCCCTCCGTAAGAGCAGCTGCTAACGAGATTAGCCGTAGTAGGGCCTGCCGGGGATTTTTCCGGGAGGGAAGTGAAGCAGAAAGGTGTTTGAAAGTCCCAGATAAGGCCTCACTTCCTCTCTTTCTCCTTCCTCTCACCCTTTCCTTCTTCTTTCCCTTCCCTTCCTCCCATTCATCTTATTCCCTTCATTCCTACCTCCTTCCCTCCCTCCCATACACCCTTTTTTCCTCCCTCCCTCCGTCCCATTCATATTTTCTCCTTCCTTCATCCCTCCATCCCATTCATCCTATTTTCTCCTTCCTTCCTTCCTTCCTCCCTCTTATTCATCCCATTTTCTTTCCTCCCTCCTTCCTGTCTTATTTCTCCTTCCTTCCTTCCCTCCTATTCATTCTATTTTTCTTTCCTTCCTTCCTTCCTCCCCCCATTCATCCTATTTTCTCCTTCCTTCCTTCCCTCCCTCCTCTTATTCATCCCATTTTCTTTCCTCCCTCCCTCCTGTCTTATTTTCTCCTTCCTTCCTTCCCTCCTATTCATTCTATTTTTCTTTCCTTTCTTCCTTCCTGCCTCCCATTCATCCTATTTTTCCTTCCTTCCCTCCCTTCTATTCATCCTATTTTTTCTTTTCTCCCTCCCTCACTTCCACTCATCCTATTTTTTCTTTCCTTCCTCCCTCCCTCCCTCTTATTCATCCCATTTTCTTTCCTTGCTCCCTCCCGTCTTATTTTCTCCTTCCTTCCTTCCCTCCTATTCATTCTATTTTTCTTTCCTTTCTTCCTTCCTGCCTCCATTCATCCTATTTTCTCCTTCCTTCCCCCTCCCATTCATCCTATTTCTTTCTTTCCTTCCTTCCTCCCCATCCTATTTTCTCCTTCCTTCCCTCCCTCCCTCCCTCTTATTCCATTTTTTCCCTCCCTCCCTCCTGTCTATTGCTATTGCTATTATTCTTCCTTCCTTCCCTCCTATTCATTCTATTTTTCTTTCCTTTCTCCCTCCCTCCCATTCATCCTATTTTTTCTTTCCTCCCTCCCATCCATCCTATTTTCTCCTTCCTTCCTTCCCTCCCTCCCTCTTATTCTATTTTCTTTCCTCCCTCCCTCCTGTCTATTGCTATTGCTATTATTCTTCCTTCCTTCCCTCCTATTCATTCTATTTTTCTTTCCTTTCTTCCTCCCTCCCTCCCATTCATCCTACTTTTTCTTTCCTCCCTCCCTCCCATCCTATTTTCTCCTTCCTTCCTTCCCTTCTATTCATCCTATTTTTTCTTTTCTCCCTCGCTCCCTTCCACTCATCCTATTTTTCCTTCCCTCCTATTCATCCTACTTTTTCCCTTTATTCCCCCCATTCATCTATTTTCTCCTCCTTCCCTCCTTCCTACTCTTCCTATTTTTTCCTTTCCTCCCTCCCTCCCATCCTATTTTCTCCTCCTTCCTTCCTTCCTCCCTCCCTCCCTCCCTCCCTCCCTCCCTCCCTTCCTCCCAAAGAAGTAAATTAACCCTTTTCTTGAGCTTCCTTCTGCTGCTAATTCTTCAGCGTTGTCTTAAACCCGTGGCCTCCTTTTCCATCTAAATCTCTCTTCCTCTCTCTTTTTCTCTTCCAGAGGTGACCAAACCAACCAGCCGTCAAGATGAGCGACTCCAAGTATTTCACCACCACCAAAAAAGGTAAAGGGGGGGGGGCTGCTGTCTGTGGTTCACCAAGGGAGACCTTTTGTGGCCCATCAGGAGCCGTTGGAGCTGCCACCAGACTCCGACAGCGAGGGGCCCTCGGAGTTGGCTCTGGAAGATGTGGAGGACCCTGGACAGGGTTCCGACTCCGAGCAGGGTGCAGAGAGGCTGGTTGGCCACCAGGAGGCGCCAGAGGCATGGAGCAGCGGTGAAAGCCAAAGGGAGTTGGTCCCTGAGGGTCAGGCCTGGGAGCAGTGGGGAGGAGCTAAGGGAGTTGGTCCCGGACACCAGGCAAAGGCGGGCAGATAAGCACCGACAGCAACTACGCAGATACAGAAGTTAATTGGAGCCAGGGGGTTGTAATTAGGCCCTTCCCAAGAGAGTATATAAGGAGAGACTTTGGGAGGAGTCTGTTTGCAGGATTCAACTAATATACTAACGCTGGAGAAGCTCTCGTATGTATTTCTTATCTTGGAAGTCTGGGTTGCTGCCAAAATCTTGTCGGTGTGTTAATTTACTGTGAATAAATTGTCTAGCAGTAATCTTGTGCCTCGTTGTACGGAGGGGGGGAAGGTAGAACAGAGACCCAAGGTCAAATTCACAGAACACCCAAGTCTAGGATGAAATGGCGCCAGAGTTGCCTCCACAGGCAGAGTTATTTCATTTTATGTATTGAATTCATTCGCCGATCGTCTCATTTGGAAGCCGAAGAGATCAAAATGGAACCGTGGCCTGTGAAACCCCAGCAGTGGCTTGATTCGACTTAACGGCCGGCGAGAAAGATCGCAAACTTGGCCGAAAACGTACTTTTAAAAAATGGTCTTGGAAACGAATCACAACGGCTGGGATCCACCGACGACGATTCTGTTTTGATTCTTTGGGCTTCGACGCGAGACGGCCGGCCAATTAAATTTGGGGGGGTTCTACCGTGGTCGTTAAGCCGAGGACCCAATCCTTTTTCCAGGGGAAATATTTGAACTGAAGGCCGAGCTGAACAGCGACAAGAAAGAGAAGAAGAAGGAAGCTGTGAAGAAGGTGATTGCATCCATGACAGTTGGGAAGGACGTAAGGTATGCTGCCCCTTGGACGGTAGGATCACCCAGCTGGATTCTGTCCGTCCATCTGTCGGTTCATTTTGTTTATTTATATCCCGCCGTTGTTATTTTTATAACTAACTCAATGCCTCAGGCGGGACTAGAACTCCCAGTCTCCTGGTGATTGGCCCAAAGTCACCAGCTGGGTTTTATGCCTCAGGCGGGACTAGAACTCCAAGTCTCCTGGTGATTGGCTCCAAGTCACCAGCTGGGTTTCATGCCTCAGGCGGGACTAGAACTCCAAGTCTCCTGGTGATTGGCCTAAAGTCACCAGCTGGGTTTTATGCCTCAGACGGGACTAGAACTCCAAGTCTCCTGGTGATTGGCCTAAAGTCACCAGCTGGGTTTTATGCCTCAGGCGGGACTAGAACTCCAAGTCTCCTGGTGATTGGCTCCAAGTCACCAGCTGGGTTTCATGCCTTAGGCGGGACTAGAACTCCCAGTCTCCTGGCGATTGGCCTAAAGTCACCAGCTGGGTTTTATGCCTCAGGCGGGACTAGAACTCCAAGTCTCCTGGTGATTGGCTCAAAGTCACCCAGCTGGGTTTCATGCCTGAGGTGAGACTAGAACTCCCAATCTCCTGGTGATTAGCCCAAAGTCACTCAGCTGGGTTTTATGCCTCAGGCAGGACTAGAACTCCCAGTCTCCTGGCGATTGGCCCAAAGTCACCCAGCTGGGTTTCATGCCTCAGGCAGGACTAGAACTCCCAGTCTCCTGGCGATTGGCCCAAAGTCACCCAGCAGGGTTTTATGCCTCAGGCGGAACTAGAACTCCCAGTCTCCTGGCGATTGGCCCAAAGTCACCCAGCTGGGTTTTATGCCTCAGGTGGGACTAGAACTCCCAATCTCCTGGCGATTGGCCTAAAGTCACCCAGCTGGGTTTTATGCCTCAGGCAGGACTAGAACTCACCGTCTCCTGGCTTCTAGCCTGCTGTCTTAATCACCAGACCAAACTGGCTCTTTATCTATTTAATTTCAGCACACCAGAATATCATTTGAGCTGGATTTAATTTTTCTGAAATGGTGGCGTGGGCGGGCGCGGGGAGAGCGAACCGTTACCTATCATGGATACTCAAGGTTCCGTATTGGCAGAGAAACCTGGTCTCGCTTAGCAGCGGGAAATGGGCTCCGGCGCGGTTGTAAGTCGAGGAGTCCCCGTGTTGTTCTCAAGAGGCGGGAATGATCCTTCAACCCACCTTCCGTTTCTCCTCCCAGCGCCCTTTTCCCTGATGTGGTCAACTGCATGCAGACCGATAACCTGGAGCTGAAGAAGCTTGTTTACCTGTATCTGATGAACTACGCCAAGAGTCAGCCCGACATGGCCATCATGGCGGTCAACACCTTCGTTAAGGTGAGTGCGGCGGTGCCTTTTTGGCTGAGCGGTGCAGGTGAGTATTCTGACCTTGGCTTCCCCAACAGCACGAAGCCGAGTCCTCGTCCCCGATAAACCCCTTTTATTGAATTGACAGCAAATTCCTCTCCAGCGAAGTCTTTCCTCTCCCACCGTCTTTCGAGAGAGTTCACAATTTACCAACCTTGATCAGGCTTGGAGAGTGGCCAGGCCGAGATCTTTCAGACGCCGCAATACTTGGAATGAACTAAGTGCCTCCTGCAAACTCCACTCCCCTTTCGCTCCTCTTTTATCCCCTCTGGGAGGGGCCATTCACCGTCCACCTCTGGTTTTACTCCCAAGTCTGACCCCTGTTCTTTAGCTGTTCCCTTCTTCTGGCAGCTCTGCGCATGCGCACACTGGGAACAGGCTCCAGCTGTTCCTCTGCCTCGCTACTGTCAAGCTGCGAAGGCAGCTGAGAACTGCCAGACGGCCTCGGCCCCCTCGGAGTCCTCGTCCGAGCCTTCTCCAGCCTCCAGGACTGGCCCAGGTTCCTCCCCAACCTCCTCACTGTCCGACTCTGCTGCCAGCTTCTCTGGCCCCTGGCGGGCCACAAAAGCAGGTTCCAATCTGGGCCCATCACCACGACCAGAGGTTTTGTCCGCAAGGCTTAGCAAACAGCCTTTCTGAGGAATGTTTATCCACACGAACCTTATCTCGCTTGGAGAGCTGCCAGATAACTAGTTTCCAAACGCAGAGCAAGACAAAACTTGGCACAGAATCTCTTATAGTCAGAAACAGAACTTTCCACTCTTTTTTTTTTAATGGATTCTTTTTTTTATTATTATTTCAATTTAAAACAAGTACAATATCTTTCTTTACATGTTATAGAAAATGTATCAGTCAGTCACAAATAAACTTTGGTACATCTCCTCCATAGTCAACAAACATAACTCATATTAACTCAAGTATTTTAACTCAGATATTCATACATATCACCATCGTCATATATCCATTTTCATTTGACTGTAATTATTATTTGAAAATATTGATAATAATAATAATAATCTTAAACAATACATGCCCACACCAGTGGGAAAAGAAAAAATCAAAACAAAAAACAAAAACAAAAACAAAAAAGACAAAAAGAACAAAAGACAAGGCAGGGAGGAAAAAAGAAAAAAAAAAGAAAAAAAAACACAGGTATATATTATATATATATATATAAAAAGTATATCAGCTGGTTACAATACGTTTTGGTGCATCTCTTCCATTAATTCATATTAATTCAAATATCTTAACTCAAATGTTTACCATATTGACATCATTATACCTCCACTTCTAGTTAACTACAGTTATTTAAACATCTTTCAACCTTAACTATGCCAAAAAGTTAATTCGTAACTACATGCTGACATTTCATTTACTTGTTTGTAAAATCCTCTATTGACATCAAATCCTCATAGCCTATTTTAACTGAACATCCATAATATTTAATACCAAGAATTCCATCTTCCATGCAATATAATTTATTATCATTCTCCCTTCTTTGTAGTTGTATCATATATCATAACATTTTCCCCATATTAATTAACATTTAACTGTATATATTTTATTTTATTTTTTAGTAGTGATGATTATTGTGATTATCACAATATTGTAATATAAAGGTTATTATTCCACTCTTGAACCGACCGTGGGAATGAATTGTTTCCTGCAAAAGCCCCCTCCCCGTTTGCTCCTCTTTTGCTTCCTCTGGGAGGGGCCATTCACCGTCCACCTCTGGTTTTACTCCCAAGTCTGACCCCTGTTCTTTTGCTGTTCCCTTCTCCTGGCAGCTCTACGCATGCTCACACTGGGAACAGGCTCCAGCTGTTCTTCTGCCTCACTGCTGTCTAGCTCCCTCTCTGCTTCCGACGCAGAGCCCTCGTCTGAGCGTTCCCCAGCCCCCAGGACTGGCCCAGGTTCCTCCCCAACCTCCTCACTGTCCGACTCTGCTTCCAGCTCCGCTGGCTGCCGGGGGGGCCACAACAACCCCTCCTCTAATATATTTGTCGCTCCAAATGAAAAACCTTGCCACTGGCAGAAACAGCCTTCCTGAAACCGGCGGGTCACCCGTACAGTTTCCCTCCTTTCCATCAGGACTGCGAAGATCCAAACCCCCTCATCCGAGCTCTGGCCGTGCGTACGATGGGCTGCATCCGAGTTGACAAGATCACGGAGTACCTTTGCGAGCCGTTGCGGAAATGCCTGAAGGACGAGGACCCGTACGTGCGCAAGACGGCCGCCGTCTGCGTGGCGAAGCTGCACGACATCAATGCCCAGCTGGTGGAGGACCAAGGATTCCTGGACACTCTGAAAGATCTCATTTCAGACTCCAACCCGATGGTGATTGCCTCTTTTTTTTTGCGGGGGGAGTTGGGATCATCTTTTTCATTAAGGTGCTAAAACCTTTGGCTGGGCGGGCTCCTGTACTGCAATAGGTGGTAAGAATGTCCTTGAGAGAAGAAAGGGGGAGGGGACGGGAGGAGGAGATGAGGAGAGGGGGAGGAGGGGAGAGGACAAGCAAGAGGGAGGGGAGGGGAGGGAAGGGGATGAAGAACTGAGAGGGAGGAGAGGATGAGAGGGAATGGGGAGGGGAGGGAGAGGAGATGAAAAGAGGGAGAGGAGTGAGCAGAGGGGAGAGGGCAATCGAGAGGGAGAAGTGGGAAGGGGATGAAGAAATGAGAGGAAGGAGAGGGGAGAGGAGAGAAGATGAGAGGGGGAGTGGGGAGGGGAGAGGACAAGTGAGGCAGAGGAGGAGAGGCAGAGGGAAGGGTGGGGATGAAGAAATGAGATGGAGGAGAGGGAATGGAGAGGGACAGGAGATGAAAAGGGGGAGGACAAGGGAGAGGAGGGGAGGAGAGAAGAGGAGAGGCTGTGGGGAGGGGATGAAGAAATGAGAGGGAGAGGAGAGGGAATGGAGAGGGGAGAGGAGGAGGAGATAAAGAGAGAGGGAGGGGAGATGACAAGTGAGGGAGAGGAGGGGAGGAGAGGCAAAGGGAGGGGGAAGGGATGAAGAAATGAGAGGGAGAGGAGAGGGAATGGAGAGGGGAGAGGAGAGGAGGAGATAAAGAGAGGGAGGGGAGATGACAAGTGAGGGAGAGGAGGGGAGGAGAGGCAAAGGGAGGGGGAAGGGATGAAGAAATGAGAGGGAGGAGGGAATGGAGAGGGGAGGAGAGGGACAGGAGGAGATGAAAAGAGGGGGAGGACAAGGGAGAGGAGGGGAGGAGAGAAGAGAGGCTGCGGGGAGGGGATGAAGAAATGAGAAGGAGGAGAGGAGAGGGAATGGAGAGGGGGAGAGGAGGAGATGGAGAGGGGGAGGGGAGGGGAGAGGACAAGTGAGGAAGAGGAGGGGAGGAGAGGCGGAGGGGAGGGGAGGAGATGAAATGAGGATGGAGAAGGGAGGAGAGGGACAGGAGGAGATGAAAAGGGGGAGGATGAGGGAGAGGAGAGGAGGAGAGTCAGTGGGGAGGGGATGAAGAAATGAGAGGGAGGAGAGGAGAGTGAGAAGGGGGAGGAGGAGAGGGAGAGGATTTGAGGAGAACCACGCGAGGGAGTGTCGTTTGCGAGAATGGGGTTCCGTACTCAAGGTGGTTCTCCTTTAATTTAGGTGGTGGCGAATGCGGTCGCGGCCCTCTCGGAGATCGCCGAGTCCCACCCCAGCAGCAACCTGCTCGACTTGAACCCGCAGTCCATCAACAAGCTGCTGACCGCTCTGAACGAATGCACCGAATGGGGCCAGATCTTCATCTTGGACTGCCTGGCTAACTACATGCCCAAAGATGACCGTGAAGCTCAGAGGTAACGAGATGCAGCTTGGCTCACTTGTTCTCGAGGGCACGACGTAGAAAGAAAATGGTTCTGAGCCAGGCTTCCTGATAAAGCATAAATCACACGCTCAATCCCAAAACCCCTCTTTTTATTCAAGCGGCTGTGAATTATGGTCATTCACAGCCCGTAATGATTCACAAAAAGTTTGTAAAGAGTCCAGCAGAAGTCTGCCAAAGTCTTTCAGGGTGAGGCTGATAAGCACCCAACTTTATCTCCCTTGAAATGCTGCCAGAGACCTAATTGACGATTAGTTTTGCAAGGCCACACGGAGCAAAGAGTCAAAACGGAGCTTCAGAGTTTAAACCGACCAGAATGAACAAAATTAGCAATAGCAATAGCAGTTCGACTTATATACCGCTTCATAGGGCTTTCAGCCCTCTCTAAGCGGTTTACAGAGTCAGCATATTGCCCCCAACAACAATCCGGGTCCTCATTTCACCCACCTCGGAAGGATGGAAGGCTGAGTCAACCCTGAGCCGGTGAGATTTGAACAGCCAAACTGCAGAACTGCAGTCAGCTGAAGTAGCCTGCAGTGCTGCATTTAACCACTGCGCCACCTCGGCTTCCTGCAAAGGCTCACGTCCCGTTTGCTCCTCTTTTATGTCTTATGGGAGGGGCCAATCATCTCCCGAGTCCACCCTGTTTTCTTAATTGGTCTGGTTTTCTGGCAGCTCTGCGCATGCGCACACTGGGAACAGGTTCCCACTGTTCCTCTGCCTCGCTGAGGTCAGACTCCGGAGGCTCCAGAGGCAGCACATAACTACTAGCTGGCCCTGGGCTCCTCTCTGCCTCCGACGCAGAGCCCGCATCCGAGCCATCCCCAGACTCCAGGACTGGCCCATGTTCCTCCCCAACCCTCCTCACTGTCCGAATCTACTGCCAGCTCCGCAGGCTGCTGGCGGACCACAACACTAACAACCTGACAGGGAAAGCTGCTTCACACCGGCCTCTTTTGGACCTCCTCTTTCCCACTTTGCAATGGCTAAACCCACCTCGCAGGGTTGTTGTTGGGGTTGGGAAACTCAGGAGGCGGGAGAGTTAGATGTCAGCCCTGTCTTGACTTGAACCTCCCAGTAAGAACGATCCTGGACTCCCATTTTTCGAGAAAGGTATCGTTTACTGAAGGTCAGGTGGATGACAGTGAAGCAAAGCCGGAACTGAAATTTGCGCGCCGAATTTTTGGCGACAGCTGTTGACCTGGTTGACTGAGAATCTCCATAGACACCTTGAGTTATATGTCATGTAGATTGAAAATTAATAGTAACAATGAAGGAGCAAGACGGGGGCTTGGAAAGGATGCTAGCCTGGACCCAGGGGTCGGCTGCTATGAGTTTGCCCGGATTAGTGAGAACCCGTAGCTAACGTTATAGCCGGTTCGGAGAACCTCCAAATCCCACCTCTGGCTGGCCCCGTCCACCACGCCCCGCCCCTGCCACCCCACCACGCCCCTCCCGGCAGTCTCCATGCAGCCTGTTTTGGATGTGAGGTAAATACAGGGCTCGCCCGGAGGCTCCGGGAGGGGGGGAAACGGGCCTCCCGGAAGGCCTCTGGAGCCTATGGGGAGGCAGTTTTCGCCCTCCCGGAGGCTCGAAGAAAACCTCTGGCGCCCGGGGAAGACGAAAACTGCCCTCCCTCCGCTGTAGTGCAGGAGGCCCACTAGGCCACGCCCACCCAGCAACCCGGCAGAGAACCCGTTGCTGAAATTTTTGAAGCCCACCCCTGCCTGGACCCGCTGCTCTTCAGACTTCGTGAGTCGGAAAAGACCCCCCCCCCTCCCTGACCGACCCTTCCTTTTTCAGCATCTGCGAGCGGGTGACCCCCCGGCTGTCCCACGCCAACTCTGCCGTGGTCCTTTCCGCCGTGAAGGTCTTGATGAAATTCACCGAGATGCTCTCGAAAGATCTCGATTATTACGGGACTTTGCTGAAGAAGCTGGCGCCCCCTCTGGTCACCCTGCTCTCCGCTGAACCGGAACTGCAGTACGTGGCCCTCCGGAACATCAACTTGATTGTGCAAAAAAGGTGAGTTCCTCTTGCACGCCTGGCGAGGGCTGGAAAAGGGACACCAGCATTCCTAGCACTGGACTAGCTGGATTCACACCGCGAGATCGGTGGTCCAACTGACCACATTTTAAGAACACTTTTGCTGGAAATCAAAATTGTAAGTTGTGGGCAGAGCCATGGCCCTAGCCCACCACGGGTTCGCTTAGTGACTCCAGATTCGTTTAACGCCTCCAGATTCGCTTAACCGCTCCAGATTCGCTTAACCACTCCAGATTCGCTTAACCGCTCCAGATTCGCTTAACCGCTCCAGATTCGCTTAACCGCTCCAGATTCGTTTAACGCCTCCAGATTCGCTTAACCTCTCCAGATTCGCTTAACCTCTCCAGATTCGCTTAACCACTCCAGATTCGCTTAACCACTCCAGATTCATTTAACGCCTCCAGATTCGTTTAACCGCTCCAGATTCGCTTAACCTCTCCAGATTCGCTTAACCTCTCCAGATTCGCTTAACCGCTCCAGATTCGCTTAACCTCTCCAGATTCGCTTAACCTCTCCAGATTCGCTTAACCTCTCCAGATTCGCTTAACCGCTCCAGATTCGCTTAACCTCTCCAGATTCGCTTAACCGCTCCAGATTCGCTTAACCGCTCCAGATTCGCTTAACCGTTCCAGATTCGCTTAACCTCTCCAGATTCGCTTAACCTCTCCAGATTCGCTTAACCGCTCCAGATTCGCTTAACCGCTCCAGATTCGCTTAACCTCTCCAGATTCGCTTAACCACTCCAGATTCGCTTAACCACTCCAGATTCATTTAACCACTCCAGATTTGCTTAAGGTTTAGGTTTAGGTTTATTGACATTTGTATGCCGCCCACTGCCTAGAGACTCTGGGCGGCTCACAGACAAGGGACATATATAAAAATTAAAATAAGAATACAATCATTAAAATTACACAGCATGCATACAGTTTAGAGTAGGGCTGGATAAAATCAACAGCCCCAGGCCTGCCGGAACGTGACGTTTAGCAACCTGCAGTTGTTTTTTTTAAGAGCCTGGTGAAGCCATGGAGGGTTTTCTGCTGGACGTTTGAATGCAGATAGTCCTCGACTTACGACCAGAAACCGAGCCCCACATTTCTCTCGCTCAGTGAGACAGTTGTGACGTGAGCTTTGCCCCGTTTCGCGACGTTTCTCGTCAAAGCCATTCAACGGCAGTTGATAAGTTAGTAACCCGGTCGTTAAGTGAATGGGGCTTCCCCGTGGCCTTTGCTGGTCCAAAGGTCGCAAAAGGGGACCCTACTCATAAGTCCATGCCGGTTGCCAATTTTGCTCACGTCACCATAGCGACGGTCGTCAGCGCGGGAAAACGGTCCAAGGTCCCTTTTTTCCCCCTCCAAAGCCGCTGTAGCTTTGAACGGTCGCTAAATGAACTGTTGTAAGCCGAGGACTACTGGGATGGGAGAAAAACAAACAAACCCGGCTGTCCCCTTTCCTTATTTCTCTTCTCCAGGCCTGAAATTCTCAAGCACGAGATGAAAGTGTTCTTTGTGAAGTACAACGACCCGATTTACGTCAAGCTGGAGAAGCTGGATATCATGATCCGCCTGGCCTCTCAGGCCAACATCGCACAGGTAAAAGTTCTTTTGAGGGGAACTTCTGCCCGCCTCGCGCAGCTCTTCGGATCCATCAAGGATCGAGCAGCCAGATGTTTGAGAGCGTCCGGAGTTTCGAGAAAGAAACCCCGAATTTTGTAGGCCTTCCGTGAAACAGCCCACTCATGTCAGGTTTCCAAAAGAGGCCCGAATTAATTCATGAGCCTCGAGCCAAGTTTCAAAAGAAATCCAGTCATTTGTTAAGAGCGACATTTCGGCCACACCCAAGCGGAGTCAGATCTGACCTCACGTAATTACGGTTGACCTTCCCTCAGTCTGTGTCATAAATCACATTATGATTTATGGTCGTAATGTCCCCAGGGCCACGATCCCCTTTTTGCGACCCTCTGACACGCAAAGTCCATAGGGAAGCCGGATTCACTTAGCAGCCGTCTGGCTAACTTAACAAACGCAACGCTTCACTTAACAATGGTGGCAAGTAAGGTCGTCAAAAGTGGGGGGGTCAAAACCCGTCTCGCTTAGCAGCAGAAATTTTGGGCCCCGTTGTACAGTGGCAAATCAAGGACGTATTTACTTTTTATTCTATCCCCGGCTCCCTCCGTCAGAAAAAAAAAAATATTCCTTCTTAATTTAAGGTGGACGAAATCATATTTGCAAGAAAAACCCTGCTGAGTTTTGTTGGCTCGTAGCAGAAGAGAGCCCAGCATTTCTCTGAATCTTCGTTTTATGGGATTTATTTCGCGAATCTTATTTTGCGCAACCCTAGCTCGTTACCTCCTCCTGTTTCCAAGAAGGATTTGAGGAGGGGGGGGGGGTGTTTGCTTCCTTCCCCTGAAATTCCCACATTCCCTCTTGAAGAGAAGGTGGGCTGTGTTTGCCTTAACGTGTCCAGCCTGAATCCCCGTTTTGTCCCTTCGCAGGTGCTGGCTGAGTTAAAGGAATACGCAACCGAAGTGGATGTGGATTTTGTGAGAAAAGCCGTGAGGGCCATCGGCCGATGCGCCATTAAGGTTGAGGTGAGGTCTTGGTGAGGAAGGACATAACCCCTGACAGGCGTTTCATGACCCAGCTAGGTAATGCCATCAGTGCTAGAAGGGAGAGGAGGAGGAGGAGGAAAGTGGAGGAGGAGGAGGAGAAAGAAGAGGAAGGAAGAGGATTGTTGGTTGTTTGATGCCCTCTGTGCTTGCTTTTTTTCTTGCAGACGTTTCATGACCCAACTAGGTAACGCCATCAGTGGTAGAAGAGAAGGAATTATAAAGGAGTTATAGGAGTTTTAAAGAGGAGGATGCGACTCCTTCTTTAAAAAATCTTTGGATTCCTGGATCCATTTTCTTCCCTTTCCCCTGCTCTTCCCCTTCTCCTCCTCCTCCTCCTCTTCGTACTTCTCCTCCTCTCTCTCCTTCCCCTTTTCCTCCATCTCCTTCCCCTTCCCCTGCTCTTCTCCTCCTCTTTTTTCTCCTTCTCCATCTCTCTTCTTTCTCTCTTTCCCCTTTCCCTGCTCTCCCCCCCTCTCTCTTTCCTTCCTTCCTTTGCCCAGGTCAACATCTCCTTCCTTTCCTTCTCCCCTCTTTCTTTCCTCTTCTCTGCCTCCCACCCATCTCTTTCTCTCTCCCCATCCTCCCCCACTTTCCTGCCATTCTTCCCTTCCTCCTTTTCCTCCCCAACTTCCCTCCCCCCGAATTATAGAGCCACCTATTTCATAGCAGTGACTCTGGGAAGTGTATAGCAATTAACCCCGTCACAACAGTATTACTGTATTTTTCGGAGTATAAGACGCACTTTTCCCACCCTAAAAGAGGGTGGGAAAGTTGGTGCGTCTTATACACCGAATATAGCCATTTTTGGCCTCCGGAAACCCTGCCACACACATCCTATTTCCCCCCAAAACAGGCTTAATTTTTTGCCAAAATAGGGCGCACAGAGGGTTTGGGAGGCCTGCAGAATGCTCCCAGGGGCTGGGGAGGGCAAAACCTTTTTTTCTTGTTTACCTCTTCAAAATCTTGGTGCATCTTATAGTCTGAAAAATACGGTAACTCCGGAGACACAGAGAGAGAAACAGAGAGAGAGAGAGACAAAGAGGAGAGAGAAAGAGAGGAGAGAAAGAGTGATGAGAGACAGAAAGGAGAGAGAGAAAGAGAGAGGGAGGAAGGGAGGGAGAGAAAGACAGAGGAGATAAAGTGATGAGAGACAGAGAGGAGAGAAAGAAAGAAAGAGAAAGGGAGGGACTGAGAGAAAGACAGAGGAGAGAAAGTGATGAGAGACAGAGGAGAGAAAGAAAGAGAGGGAGGGAAGGAGGGAGAGAAAGACAGAGGAGAGAAAGAGAGGAGAGAGAGTGATGAGAGACAGAGTGGAGAGAAAAAGAAAGAAAGAAAGAAAGAAAGAAAGAAAAAGAGGGAGGGAGGGAGAGAAAGACAGAGGAGAGAAAATGATGAGAGAAAGAGATTGACACATGCTGGTTTTGTTTTTCCTTTTCTCTCACCCCCCATTTTCAGCAATCCGCCGAGCGCTGTGTGAGCACGTTGCTGGATCTCATCCAGACCAAGGTCAACTACGTGGTGCAGGAAGCAATTGTGGTCATCAAGGATATTTTCCGCAAATACCCGAACAAGTAGGAACATATTTTTTTTCCCCTTGGCTGAGGGGTTGTGAATTTGCTAAAGAGGTCGGGGATGCATTTAAGAATCAATAAACAGCCTGGCAAGCTGGAGCCGCAGGATGGAGCCAGGCCAGAACGGGGCTGAAAGGAATTTCAAGTGTTCAGAGTTCCGCAGGCTTCGAGAAACTCGCAGATAGGAACAGATGGTTTCTAGGAAAATTTACTGCAATTTATGTGGGGGCGGGTGGGTGGTGATGAGTGGTTTAGAGTGCAGTACAGCAGTCTACTTCTGCCGGCTGCCTGCAATTTGGCAGTTCGAATCTCCCCAGGCTCAAGGTTGACTCAGCCTCCCGTCCTTCCGAAGTGGGTCAAATGAGGACCCAGATTGTTGGGGGGGGCAAGAGGCTGATTCTGTCAACCGCTTAGAGAGGGCTGTAAAAGCACCATGAAGCGGTATATAAGTCTAAATCCTATTATTATTCCTTTGTTCTTCCTTTTCCCCTTCCTTCCTTCCTTCCTTCCTTCCTTCCATCCATCCATTCATCCATGTTCTATCTATCTATCATCCATTCATCTATACATCTCAAGGTTGACTCAGCCTTCCATCCTTCCGAGGTGGGTGAAATGAGGACCCAGATGGTTGGGGTTAAGAGGCTGACTCTGTAAACCGCGGGTTGTAAAACACTGTGAAGCGGCATATAAGTCTTAAGTGCTATTGCTAAGTGTGGAGGGAGGGAGGGAGGGAGGGAGGAATAGCAATAGCAATAGCAATAGCAGTAGACTTATATACCGCTTCATAGGCCTTTCAGGCCTCTCTAAGCGGTTTACAGAGAGTCAGCATATTGCCCCCAACAATCTGGGTCCTCATTTTACCCACCTCGGAAGGATGGAAGGCTGAGTCAACCCTGAGCCGGTGAGATTTGAACCGCTGACCTGCTGATCTAGCAGTAGCCTGCAGTGCTGCATTTAACCACTGCGCCACCTTGGCTCTAGGAAGGAAGGAAGGAAGGAAGGAAGGAAGGAAGGAAGGAAGGAAGGAAGGAAGGAAGGAAGGAAGGAAGGAAGGAAGGAAGGACAATAGTAATAGCAGTCAGACTTATATACCGCTTCATAGGGCTTTCAGCCCTCTCTAAGCGGTTTACAGAGTCAGCATATCGCCCCCACAGTCTGGGTCCTCATTTCACCCACCTCGGAAGGATGGAAGGCTGAGTCGACCCTGAGCCGGTGAGATTAGAACCGCTGAACTGCAGATAACAGTCAGCTGAAGTGGCCTGCGGTACTGCACCCTAAGCACTGTGACACCTCGGCTCTTCGAGGTGAACCAATGGTGGCGCAGTGCTTACCATGCAGTATTGCAGGCAACTTTGCTCACAGCCAGGATGTCAGATCCCTAAAAGCGATACTGCCGTTCAATTGGGAGGAGGGGGGCCTTGGAGTCGATTTATTAGCGGTGCCTGTGACAACTGATATTTTACAACTGGTTTCCTTGAGATCCCCTCACCTTTTGGGGGAATGTTTACGATGGCCATGTGGGATGTTTTACTTTAATGTCTAACGGAAGATAGCCATGGGAATGTACGTTTATCTGGTTCTCAGGGAAAGTTGGTAAATCAAACATCTTCACACTTGTGTATTTGGCTAAAATCTACATTCTAACTAATGGGAGGGGTCTCTACTCAGTTCAGTTCAGTTCAGTTTATTATATTTATATGCCGCCCTTTTCCCCCGAAGGGGATTCAGGGCGGCTCACAACTCGAACCGGGGAAGGGGGATACAGACAAAATATTTAAAAAACAAAGCATAACAATTGCATAATTTAAAACTCACAACAGTCATACCATTCAAGACGGGGGCAACAGCTTTTTAGCCCCAGGCCTGTCGGAACAGCCAGGTTTTGAGGGCTTTGCGGAAGGCCTGGAGGGTGGTGAGGGTTCGAATCTCCACGGGGAGTTCGTTCCAGAGGGTCGGAGCAGCCACAGAGAAGGCTCTCCTCCGGGTAGTCGCCAGTCGACACTGGCCGGCGGATGGAATTCGGAGGAGGCCTAATCTGTGGGATCTAATCGGTCTAGTGGAGGTAATTGGCAGCAGGCGGTCTCTACTGCTTTCATTCCACTCGCATTGCCTAAGGGGTATTCAGACGTTGCTTTGAACTTAATGGTTTTCCATTCTACTTAATAAAATGTTCCTTTTGAAACACTCTTGTTTCAAGAGTCTTCACTTTCTTAAGCTAGGAGAGGAACCCTTACACAGGAATTCAGTCCTGAACTGGCTCAAGGTTGTTATTATGTAGCCATAATAACATCCTTCTTAGAAAGACAAGGTCATCTTTGTCTCTGCACCTGGCCGGAACTGGATGGGAGGTTTGTGGAAGGGGAAAATTGGACCATGGGATGGGCTTGTGGGTGAGGGGGCAAGATCTTGAACTTTCAACTGGATGGGAGAATCGGGGAGCATTCAGATGCGGGTTTTCCCAGATGTGCCAACGTGGCTCTCTTCATCAATTGGAACTTTGAGGAATACTTTGGACTCTGATTTTATTCTGGATGCTATTTGTGATCCTTACACCTTGACCACTCTGGTCTAATCAGCCCCCAGGATCTCCGTTGGGGCCTGAGAGAATTCCTACGGTCTTCCCCTCTTTGCAGATACGAAAGTGTGATCGCGACCTTGTGCGAGAACCTGGACTCCCTCGACGAACCGGAAGCCAGGGCCGCCATGATCTGGATCGTGGGAGAATACGCGGAGCGCATCGACAACGCGGATGAGCTGCTGGAGAGCTTCCTGGAGGGCTTCCACGATGAAAGCACCCAGGTGCCGGGCCTCAGCGGGTTAGGTTCTGGGGACTGGGATTGGGGTGGGGGAGGAATGGGGAGAGCCTCATGCGAGCTGGAGTACGGGTGGCGTTTGACGTACCATTTAGTGTAGAAATAGACAAATAGATTGAAGTTCACCGACAAAAGGGCAAACGACAAAACCGCGCCCGACTAAACCGCAGTGACAAAACCACGTGTTCTAAAGCGCTCCGACGAATGAGCGCTGAATCGCGCCGACAACAGCATGGAGACAGAAGCGCGCTGTAAAATTAAACCTAAACCTAACCCTAAACGTAACGCTAACCCTAAACGTAACGCTAACCCTAACCTTAAACCTAACCCTTACCTTAAGTCAAATCGGGTTTCTGTCGACGCGCTGTTCTAAAGCGCCCTTCTGTCTCCGCACTGTTGTTGCCGCGCTGTTGTCGGCACGTTGATGACGTCGCGGTTTTAGCGACGCGGTTTAGTCGGGCGCGGATTTGTCGTTCGCCCTTTTGTCGGGTCACGATAGATTGATAGGTAGACAGACGGCCAGAAAAAGGTGAGTGGGTGGGTGGGTGGGTGGGTGGATGGATGGATGGGTGGGTGGGTGGGTGGGTGGGTGGATGGATGGATGGATGGATGGATGGATGGATGGATGGATGGATGGATGGATGGCATAGATAAATGATAGATAGATTAATGGATGGATGAATGGATGGATGATAGACAAATGATAGATGGATGAATGGCACAGATAGATAGACTAATAGATGGATGGATGGATGGATGGATGATAGACAAATGATAGATGGATGAATGGGATAGATAAATGATGGATGGATGGCATAGATAAATGATAGACAGACTAATGGATGGATGAATGGATGGATGATAGACAAATGATAGATGGATGAATGGCATAGATAGATAGACAGACTAATAGATGGATGGATGGATGGATGGATGGATGATAGACAAATGATAGATGGATGAATGGCATAGATAGATAGACAGACTAATAGATGGATGAATGGATGGATGGATGATAGACAAATGATAGATGGATGAATGGGATAGATAAATGATGGATGGATGGCATAGATAAATGATAGACAGACTAATGGATGGATGGATGGACGGCATAGATAAATGATAGATGGATGGATGGCATAGATAAATGATAAATAGACTAATAGATGGATGGATGGATGGATGGATGGATGGCATAGATAAATGATAGACTAATAGATGGATGAATGGATGGATGGATGATAGATAAATGATGGATGGATGGATGGCATAGATAAATGATAAATAGACTAATGGATGGATGGATGGATGGCATAGATAAATGATAGATGGATGGATGGCATAGATAAATGATAGATAGACTAATAGATGGATGAATGGATGGATGGCATAGATAAATGATAGACAGGCAGAGACAGACATATTGATAGATAGTAGATAGTTAATAGACTGATGATAGACAGATGATAGATCATAGATAGGTAATAGAGTGGAAACCTTGGGGACCGCTGATTGAAGGATTTCGGCAATGAAAAGATCAGTTCTACACTGACGGGACAAGGTCTCCCCTCTTTGTCTCCTGCTTTGGGGGGGTGTCAACCCCTCCCTCCGAGGACGACCTCCTGGGGTTTTCTCTGAGCCTTTAGCAAGAAACACAACCAGCTGCCTTCCTTTAGCCTCGGATCTGCTTCTTGCCCCGTTCAGGTCCAGCTTCAGTTGCTGACGGCCATTGTGAAGCTCTTCCTGAAGAAGCCCACCGAGACGCAAGAGCTGGTGCAGCAGGTGTTGAGTCTGGCCACACAGGTAAAGCTCTTTGCCGCTGCCCCACCGCCAGGGTCTGCTTCCGGCCACCGAAAAAAACTGTGGAGAGCCCCATTTCAGGGCAGTTAAAACTGTTCCAGCCGAGGCTTCCCGAGAACCTGAAGCCAACTCCTTGTCCCAACAAAAACCCCTTTGATTAATTGACGGTGAATTCCGCTCATTCGCCTGCAGCAAAACCTTTCGAGGGAGGATTTACGGTCACAGACCTTATCTGGCTTGGAGAGCTGCCAGGCCGATCTCTGCAGAACTTGGCAAGGAGTCTCAGAGAGTCGCGAACCAATGAAGCGAACTAATGGTCTCCTGCAAACTCCACTCCCCTTTCGCTCCTCTTTTATGTCCTCTGGGAGGGGCCATTCACCGCCCACCTGTGGGCTTACTCCCAAGTCCACCTCTGTTCTTTAGCTGTTCCCTTTGTCTGCGCTCACTGGGAACAGGCTCCAGCTGTTCTTCTGCCCCACTGATGTCTGAAGGCAGCTGATAACTGACATATGGCCCTGGCCCCCTCTCTGCCTCTGACACAGAGCCCTCGTCCGAGCCTTCCCCAGACTCCAGGACTGGCCCAGGTTCCTCCCCAACCCTCCTCACTGTCCGAATCTGCTGCCAGCTCCACTCACCGCTGGCGGGCCACAACAATAACTTCGAACACTCACTATAGAACTGTTATAAATCAACTTATCAACTTTATAAATACCTGTAAATAATCCCCCCCTCTTTTTTCCCCCCAACCTGGTAGGATTCGGATAACCCCGACTTGAGGGACCGGGGTTACATCTACTGGCGCCTCCTCTCCACGGATCCCGTGGCAGCCAAGGAGGTGGTCCTGGCCGAGAAACCGCTCATTTCGGAGGAGACGGACCTGATTGAGCCCACGCTGTTGGACGAGTTGATCTGCTACATCGGCACGCTGGCCTCGGTCTACCACAAGCCCCCCACTGCGTTCGTGGAGGGGAGCAGAGGAGTCATCCATAAAAGCCTCCCGCCCCGGACAGGCTCGTAAGTCGGACCTCAGGATTTAGGCTAGGGTATTGTTTCTTAACTTTGTGGCGGGTGGACCTCAACTCCCAGAATTCCCCAGGCAGCTTGGGTGAACGTCCCCCCACCTTAAAAGTCGCCAAAATTGAGAAATACGGGCCTAAGGTGTCAACTCGAGCAGGGAATTGTGGGAGTTGAAGTCCCCCCACCTTAAAAGTCGCCAAAGTTGAGAAGAATGGGCCTGGGGTGTCAGTTCGAGCAGGGAATTGTGGGAGTTGAAGTCCACCCACCTTAAGTCGCCACGTTGAGAAATACGGGCCTAAGGTGTCAATTCGAGCAGGGAATTCTGGGAGTTGAAGTCCATCCACCTTAAAAGTCGCCAAAGTTGAAAAGAATGGGTCTAAGGTGTCAGTTTGAGCAGAGAATTCTGGGAGTTGAAGTCCACCCACCTTAAGTCGCCATGTTGAGAAATACGGGCCTAAGGTGTCAATTCGAGCAGGGAATTGTGGGAGTTGAAATCCACCCACCTTAAAAGTCGCCAAAGTTGAGAAGAATGGGCCTAAGGTGTCAGTTCGAGCAGGGAATTCTGGGAGTTGAAATCCACCCACCTTAAAAGTTACCAAAGTTGAGAAATACGGGCCTAGGGTATCAGTTCGAGCAGGGAATTGTGGGAGCTGAAGTCCACCCACCTTAAAAGTTACCAAAGTTGAGAGATACAGGCCTAGAATGTCAGTTCGAGCAGGGAATTCTGGGAGTTGAAGTCCACCCACCTTAAAAGTCGCCAAAGTTGAGGAGAATGGGCCTAAGGTGTCAGTTCGAGCAGGGAATTCTGGGAGTTGAAGTCCACCCACCTTAAAAGTCGTCAAAGTTGAGAAATACGGGCCTAGGGTGTCAGTTCGAGCAGGGAATTGTGGGAGTTGAAGTCCACCCACCTTAAGTCGCCACGTTGAGAAATACGGGCCTAGGGTGTCAATTCGAACAGAGAATTCTGGGAGTTGAAGTCCACCCACCTTAAAAGTCGCCACGTTGAGAAATACGGGCCTAAGGTGTCAGTTCGAGCAGGGAATTGTGGGAGTTGAAGTCCACCCACCTTAAAAGTTACCAAAGTTGAGAAATACAAGCCTAGGGTGTCAATTCGAGCAGGGAATTCTGGGAGTTGAAGTCCACCCACCTTAAAAGTCGCCAAAGTTCAGAAATACGGGCCTAAGTTGTCAGTTCCACCAGAGGGATTGGTTCAGAGGGATCCTACAAGTTTTGTGACGGAGGCAGCATTTGAATTGCGACGTTGTCCCTCATGCCGCTGTCATTTTGCATGTTGTGTGTATGTGTGTTACCACAACGAAACACCCCCCACTCCTAAGGCTGTTCACCCTTGAAAACGCACCGTCTCCCCTGTTAAAACAGGAGCGAAAGTGCGGAGAGTCCCGAGGCGGTGTCGGCTGGAGTGCCGCCTTCGGAGCAACCGGCCGTCATCCCCACCCAGGGGGATCTCTTGGGGGATCTGTTGAACCTTGACCTCGGACCCCCGGCTAGCAGCCCTCCGATTGCTATCTCGTCGGTGCAGATGGGAGCCGTGGATCTCCTTGGCGGTGGCTTGGATAGTCTGGTAAGTTCTCTTATCACCCCCCCCCCCCCCGGTGGGTGACCTCCAAATCAGGAGAAGCTTTATATGTATGTATTTATATAAATACATATTTATATGTATTTATATATAAAGATCCAGGGGTTGCATATTTTTGAAGTCCCTGCAAGTAAAAATGTCATTGCAGTAAAACGATAATGCAGTTTTGAGTATTTTTTTTTCTTGCATGGAGACCCCCGAAAGGCTAACGGGCTTTTGAAAAGAAAAGAAAAATTCTACAAATTTATTTGAAGGCTCATGAGATTCTATTCTGTTCCATAAATTCCATTCCATTCCATTCTTAATCCTTATTCTATTCTGTTCTTGTTCTGTTCTGTTCTATCCTATGCTATCCTATCCTATGCTATTCTATCCTAGTCTTAGTTTTAGTCTTATTCCTATTCCTATCCTATCCTATCCTATCCTTAGTCTTTATTCTATTCCTATTCCTATCCTATCCTTAGTCTTAGTCTATTCCCGGAGTCCTCCGGGATTGGGCGGCATAGAAATCTAACAAATAAATAAATATTCTACTCCTATCCTATCCTATCTTTAGACTTAGTCTATTCTATTCCTATTCCTATTCTATCATATTCTATCCTATCCTTAGACAGTCTTGGTCTATTTTATTCCTATTCCTATCCTATCTTTAGTCTTTATCCTATTCCTATCCTATCCTTAGTCTATTCTATTCCTATTCTATCCTATCCTTAGTCTTTATCCTATTCCTATCCTTAGTCTTAGTCTATTCTATTCCTATTCCTATTCTATCCTATCCTTAGTCTTTATCCTATTCCTATCCTTAGTCTTAGTCTATTCTATTCCTATTCCTATTCTATCCTATCCTTAGTCTTTATCCTATTCCTATCCTTAGTCTTAGTCTATTCTATTCCTATTCCTATTCTATCCTATCCTTAGTCTTTATCCTATTCCTATCCTATCCTTAGTCTTAGTCTATTCTATTCCTATTCCTATTCTATCCTATCCTTAGTCTTTATCCTATTCCTATCCTTAGTCTTAGTCTATTCTATTCCTATTCCTATTCTATCCTATCCTTAGTCTTTATCCTATTCCTATCCTATCCTTAGTCTTAGTCTATTCTATTCCTATTCTATCCTATCCTATTCTATCCTTAGACAGTCTTAGTCTATTCTATTCCTATCCTATCCTATCCTTAGTCTTTATCCTATTCCTATCCTATCCTTAGTCTTAGTCTATTCTATTCCTATCCTATCCTTAGTCTTAGTCTATTCTATTCCTATTCTATCCTATCCTATTCTATCCTTAGACAGTCTTAGTCTATTCTATTCCTATCCTATCCTATCTTTAGTCTTAGTCTATTCTATTCCTATTCCTATTCTATCCTATCCTTAGTCTTTATCCTATTCCTATCCTATCCTTAGTCTTAGTCTATTCTATTCCTATTCTATCAGTCTTAGTCTATTCTATTCCTATTCCTATTCTATCCTATCCTTTCCTTAGACCTATCCCTATTCTATTCTATTCTATTCTTTCTATCCCTATCCCTATTCTATCCTACCCCTATTCTTATTCTATTTGCATTCACATTCTGCATTCTGCGTACTGTTCCGTTCCGTTCTACACACCCATGAACTCGCATGCACACCCCCACCCCCACCAGGGAGGCTCTTCTGTGGCACATGGGCTAGCTTTTCCGTGTTGTGTTGCTGAGCAAACTGACTTTTCACCCTTCCCTCCTTGTCTCCCTTCTTGGCCTACCTCCTTCCCTCTCTCCCTCCTTCTCTCTCTCTCTCTCTCCCTTTTTCTTTCTCTCTCTCTCTCTGCTCCTGTTGCTCCTGCTGCTGCTGCTGTTCTTCTCTACGCCTCCTGCTTCTCTTCCAAGATGGGGGAAGAACAGGAAGGGGTACGTTTCAGCTCTCCTTTCTCGTTTTCAAGAACGGGCTTTGCGTGTCCATGAGCCTCTTTCCTCTCTCCCCTTTGGGCAAAGTAGGGGGGCGCGTGGGGTGGGGGGCGGCCATATGATTGAGGTGCCCCAACAACCAGGGTTGAATGGATGACATAGATAAATGATAGACTAATGGATGGATGGATGGATGATAGACAAATGATAGATGGATGGATGGCATAGATAAATGATAGATAGACTAATGAATGGATGAATGGATGGATGGATGATAGCTAAAAGATGGATGGATGGCATAGATAAATGATAGATAGACTAATGAATGGATGGATGGATGATTGGATAGATATGATGGATGGATGGCATAGATAAATGATAGACGAATAGATAGATGAATGGATAGATGATAGACAAACAGACGGATGGATGGCATAGATAAATGATAGATAGACTAATGAATGGATGGATGGATGGATGGATGGATGGATGGATGGATGGATGATAGACAAATGATAGATGGATGGTTGGCATAGATAAATGATAGACAGACTAATGGATGGATGGATGGATGGATGGATGGATGGATGGATGGATGGATGGATGGATGATAGACAAATGATAGATGGATGGATGGCATAGATAAATGATAGATAGACTAATGAATGGATGGATGGATGATAGATAAAAGATGGATTGATGGCATAGATAAATGATAGATAGACTAATGAATGGATGGATGGATGGATGATTGGATAGATATGATAGATGGAAGAATGGCATAGATAAATGATAGACTAATAGATGGATGAATGGATAGATGATAGACAAACAGACGGATGGATGGCATAGATAAATGATAGATAGACTAATAAATGAATGGATGGATGGATGATAGACAAATGATAGATGGATGGATGGATGGCATAGATAAATGATAGACAGATGGATAGATGGATGGATGGCATAGATAAATGATAGATAGACTAATAAATGGATGAATGGATGGATGGATGATAGATAAAAGATGGATGGATGGCATAGATAAATGATAGATAGACTAATGAATGGATGCATGGATGATTGGATAGATATGATAGATGGATGGATGGCATAGATAAATGATAGACTAATGGATGAATGGATAGATGATAGACAAACAGACGGATGGATGGCATAGATAAATGATAGATAGACTAATAAATGGATGGATGGATGGATGATAGACAAATGATAGATGGATGGGTGGCATAGATAAATGATAGATAGACTAATAAATGGATGGATGGATGATTGGATAGATATGATAGATGGATGGATGGCATAGATAAATGATAGACTAATTGATGGATGGATGGATGGATGATAGACAAATGATAGATGGATGGATGGCATAGATAAATGATAGATAGACTAATAGATGGATGAATGGATGTATGGATGATAGATAAAAGATGGATGGATGGCATAGATAAATGATAGACAGACTAATAGATGGATGGATGGATGAATGGATGATAGACAAATGATAGATGGATGGGTGGCATAGATAAATGATAGATAGACTAATAGATGGATGAATGGATGGATGGATGATAGATAAAAGATGGATGGATGGCATAGATAAATGATAGACAGACTAATAAATGGATGAATGGATGGATGGATGATAGATAAAAGATGGATGGATGGCATAGATAAATGATAGATAGACTAATGAATGGATGCATGGATGATTGGATAGATATGATAGATGGATGGATGGCATAGATAAATGATAGACTAATAGATGGATGAATGGATAGATGATAGACAAACAGACGGATGGATGGCATAGATAAATGATAGATAGACTAATAAATGGATGGATGGATGGATGATAGACAAATGATAGATGGATGGGTGGCATAGATAAATGATAGATAGACTAATAAATGGATGGATGGATGATTGGATAGATATGATAGATGGATGGATGGCATAGATAAATGATAGACTAATAGATGGATGGGTGGATGGATGGATGATAGACAAATGATGGATGGATGGCATAGATAAATGATAGATAGACAAATAGATGGATGAATGGATGTATGGATGATAGATAAAAGATGGATGGATGGCATAGATAAATGATAGACAGACTAATAGATGGATGGATGGATGGATGGATAGATAAAAGATGGATGGATGGCATAGATAAATGATAGACAGACTAATAGATGGATGGATGGATGAATGGATGATAGACAAATGATAGATGGATGGATGGCATAGATAAATGATAGATAGACTAATAGATGGATGAATGGATGGATGGATGGATGATAGATAAAAGATGGATGGATGGCATAGATAAATGATAGACAAATAGATGGATGGATGGATGGATGGATGGATGGATGGATGGATGATAGACAAATGATAGATGGATGGGTGGCATAGATAAAATAGATATGATTGAGGTGCCTCAACAACCGGGGTTCCTCGTTTGATATGGGATGGATCTACTGACCCAAGTTGCTCATTGGACGGTCCCGGACTCTCGGCCAGTTTGAGGGACAAGACGCTTCATTCGTAGAATCCTGTGCAAGGGATTTCCTGGGTTCCCTGATTTGGGGGGGTTCCTCTTCCCAGCTTTTTGCAGTAGCTTCCCCCTCCTCCCTTTTCTGATGAGCATCCCGGACTTCCAAGAACTCCCTTCCTTTCATCCTCCTGCAGATGGGAGCGCCCAGTTTTGCAGCTCCAAGTACAGTCATGCCCTCAAACCTGGGAGGGCCCCTCGGAGGGGGGCTGGGAGACCTCTTCGACCTGGCCGGAGGTGTGAGCAACCTGTCGGGCTCCCACGTCGCTCCCAAAACTGTGAGTAGCTTTCCTCTCCTAGGATTCCCCTGGCGGTTAAAGATGGTGGTAGCCCTGGGAAGCCCCAGCTGGCCAAAAGCTCACAAAGGCAACCGAGTTTCTCTTGGCCGGATATTCACCATGGTCCAAGGTTGCTGGGGCTTCCCTCCCCAGGCACGGGAGGTTTTCAGCAGCAGGAGGCCAGGCGCCTGACCAAAATCCCATATTAAGTTCTGGCAAGCAGTCTTTGTGGCACGAAACACAATGAGCAAAACCTTCAGAAATACGAACTGTTGTCTTCTACGACCATCACTTCCCTTTTCTTCTATTTATTCCCCAGCCAAGGAGGGGCCATTCAGCGTCCACATTTGCTTTGCTTCCCAAGTCGATTCCTGATCCTCCGTTAACTGCCCTACGCATAGGTGCATCAGGAACTGGCCCCAGCTGTTCTTCCTCCCCGCTTATCTCAGCCTCCAGCTGCCTCTCCGATGGCTGGGAAATGTCGGACGGCTCTGTCTCTGCGTCCGAACTGGCCCAAGTTCCTCCCCAACTACTTCATCATCATCTGAGTCTTGTCTCCAGCTTAACTGGCAGCTGGCGGGCCACACCAGTGTGTTCCCATCTCAAGATCCTGGGCTGGAGACCCAAATTCTTGCTCACGAAAGTCATCGTGGCTCCCGCTTGATGGATTGTGCTCTGCATGTCCACATCTGCTTTCCAGAGGTCCTCCACATCCAGTTACTTAGCCGATCCTGCAGAAACCATCTCTGGAGCATGTGCCTAAAAAGGTGGAATCGTGGCAACTGGATGGAATTCTTACTCATCTGAGACATTTCGTTGCTTATCCAAGCGACTTCATCAGTTTGGAGCAAAATTAGTTAGGCAGAGAATTGTCTCAGATGAACAAGGGTTTGGTCCAGTGGCCATGATTCAACCTTTAGACCCCCCGGTTGGTTGAGTCTTTGCGGAGACCTCTCTGGAGGACCTTGGTGGCCAAACCTTGCATGGTCCTCTCTGGTTTTAGGTGTGGCTCCCTGCGGTAAAAGCCAAAGGCTTGGAGATCTCTGGAACCTTCAGTCGCCGGGCCGGCTCCCTTTCCATGGACCTCACCTTGTCCAACAAGGCCTTGCAGGTCATGTCGGATTTCGCCATCCAGTTCAACCGGAACAGGTAAGGAGCATCCATCGGCCCACCTGTGTCTGTGGCAGCCTCTGATGATGATGGCCATTACACTGAGCGGCTGGCTCGATGATGCCAAAACCTCTAAGAAGTTGGCTGAAGAGGCTTACCTGGCAGGGTGGCCAACTCCAAACCCCAGAATCCCCAGCCAGCCAGGGTGGAGAAGGTTCCAGAAACTGCCCATCCAACTGAATGTAGCTTTCAGTTTGATTTGGTTTTGTTTTATTATTTTACTTCATTTTTATTATTTATTATTTTATTATTTTTATTTTATTGTTTTATTTCATTCTTTATGTTTTGTTTTATTATTTCATTTTTTATGTTTTGTTTTGTTATTTCATTTTTTATGTTTTGCTTTGTTATTTCATTTTTTATGTTTTGTTTTGTTATTTGATTTCATTTTTATTATTTTTATTTTATTATTTTGTTTTATTTTTTATGTTTTGTTTTATTTATTTTATTTACTTTTTATGTTTTATGCTTTTTTATTTTATGTGTTTTATTTATATTTTATTTTATTTTATTTTTATGATTGTTTTATTTTATTTATTTTATTTTATGTTTTATGTTTTGCTTTTATTTTGTTTTATATTTTGTTTTATTTTATTTTAGTTTATGTTTTATTATACTTTTTATTTTATGTGTTTTATTTATATTTTATTTTATGTTTTATGATTGTTTTATTTTATTATTTTATTTTATGTTTTATGTTTTGTTTATTTTGTTTTATATTTTGTTTTATTTTATTTTATATGTTTTATTATACTTTTTTATTTTATGTGTTTTATTTATATTTTATTTTATTTTTTAGGATTGTTTTATTTTATTATTCTATTTTATTTTATGTTTTGTTTATTTTGTTTTATGTTTTGTTTTGTTTTATTTTATTTTATATGTTTTATTATACTTTTTATTTTATGTGTTTTATATATTTATTTTATTTATATTTTATTTATTTTATTTTATTATATTACTTTTATTTTATTTTTTAGGATTGTTTTATTATATTATTTTTATTATTTCTCCTGAACCGGTAGTTAAAGAATGCTAAAAAAAAAAGGTTCCCACAATCAGCTCTCCCACATAATCGTTGGAATTGTTAAAAAGTTAAAAAAACTTTTTAAAAACATTTTTACTACCGGTTCAGGCAAACCGATCCAAACCGGTAGCATTTCGACCCCTAGATCATCTGTTTGGGGTGCAATTGACAGCAATTCCAGGGGCATCTGGGAAAAAATTTCAGGAAGTGCCACGTTGCAGGAGATCAGTGCCAGGCAATTTGACCCCATAAAAGGAAGGGCATAATGCGTTGTAGAGCTGTTTTCTGTTCCGTCCACCAATGTGTGACTTGCCATTCTCTCTCTGGCCGTTTCTCTTCAGCTTTGGCTTGGCCCCTGCTGCCCCTCTGCAAGTCCACACCCCTCTCGCCCCCAACCAGAATGTGGAGATCTCTCTCCCCCTCAACACCGTTGGTTCAGTCATGAAGATGGACCCCCTGAATAATCTGCAGGTGAGCCGAAAGGGGCATCCGAGGGGAAGGAAGGAATGGAGGGTCTTTTAAGAGGCAGCAGTGATGTGGGGAAGCGCTGTAACTCAGCCAGGCTCAGGGAGGAGGGGGGGGGCAAGATCTTTGGGAATGGCACCTTTGGGGAGAAGAGGTGGGCGTACCTCACAGGAAGCAGGCTCTCTCGAAACACCTGGAGCCAGTTTGGTGTAGTGGTTAAAGGACTGGCCTAGAAACTGGGAGACTGTGAGTTCTAGTCGCACCTTGACCAGGAAAGCCGGCTGGGTGACTTTAGGCCAATCACCGGTATACAGTGAATTCTAGTTCCACCTTAGGCATGAAAGCCGGCTGGGTGACTTTAGGCCAATCACCGGGAGACGGTGAGTTCTAGTTCCACCTTAGGCATGAAAGCTGGCTGGGTGACTTTAGGGCAATCACCGGGAGATGGTGAGTTCTAGTTCCACCTTAGGCATGAAAGCTGGCTGGGTGATTTTAGGCCAATCACCGGGAGACGGTGAGTTCTAGTCCCACCTTAGGCATGAAAGCCGGCTGGGTGACTTTAGGCCAATCACCAGGAGATAGTGAGTTCTAGTTCCACCTTAGGCATGAAAGCCGGCTGGGTGACTTTAGGCCAATTACCGGGAGACGGTAAGTTCTAGTTCCACCTTAGGCATGAAAGCTGGCTGGGTGATTTTAGGCCAATCACCGGGAGACAGTGAGTTCTAGTTCCACAGGCATGAAAACTGATTGGGTGACTTTAGGCCAATCACCGGGAGACAGTGAGTTCTAGTCCCATCTTAGGCATGAAAGCTGATTGGGTGACTTTAGGCCAATCACCGGGAGACAGTGAGTTCTAGTCCCACCTTAGGCATGAAAGCTGGCTGGGTGACTTTAGGCCAATCACCGGGAGACGGTGAGTTCTAGTTCCACCTTAGGCATGAAAGCCGGCTGGGTGACTTTAGGCCAATCACCGGGAGACGGTGAGTTCTAGTTCCACCTTAGGCATGAAAGCTGCCTGGGTGACTTTAGGCCAATCACCGGGATACAGTGAGTTCTAGTCCCATCTTAGGCATGAAAGCTGGCTGGGTGACTTTAGGCCAATCACTGGGAGACAGTGAGTTCTAGTTCCACCTTAGGCATGAAAGCTGCCTGGGTGACTTTAGGCCAATCACCGGGAGACGGTGAGTTCTAGTTCCACCTTAAGCATGAAAGCTGCCTGGGTGACTTTAGGCCAATCACCGGGAGACGGTGAGTTCTAGTTCCACTTTAGGCATGAAAGCTGCCTGGGTGACTTTAGGCCAATCACCGGGAGACTGTGAGTTCTAGTTCCACCTTAGGCATGAAAGCTGGCTGGGTGACTTTAGACCAATTACCGGGAGACGGTGAGTTCTAGTTCCACAGGCATGAAAACTGATTGGGTGACTTTAGGCCAATCACCGGGAGACAGTGAGTTCTAGTTCCACCTTAGGCATGAAAGCCGGCTGGATGTCTTTAGGCCAATCACCGGGAGACCGTGAGTTCTAGTTCCACAGGCATGAAAACTGATTGGGTGACTTTAGGCCAATTACCGGGAGACAGTGAGTTCTAGTTCCACCTTAGGCATGAAAGCCGGCTGGGTGACTTTAGGCCAATCACCGGGAGACGGTGAGTTCTAGTCCCACTTTAGGCATGAAAGCCGGCTGGGTGACTTTAGGCCAATCACTGGGATACAGTGAGTTCTAGTCCCATCTTAGGCATGAAAGCTGGCTGGGTGACTTTAGGCCAATCACTGGGAGACGGTGAGTTCTAGTCCCACTTTAGGCATGAAAGCCAGAGGGTTACTTTGGGCCAGTCCAACTCTGACATTTTTCAATGGGCTTGAATTGTTCTCTCTCTTTTTGCTTTCAGGTAGCTGTGAAAAATAACATTGATGTCTTCTACTTCAGCACCTTGTATCCTCTCTACATTCTCTTCGTGGAAGATGGGAAAATGGGTAAGTCAAAAGGCTCGGCAATTGGAAAATTCTCTAAATTACAGATAGTCCTCGACTTACGACTACAATTGAGCCCAAAACTGATGCCGCGAAGTGAGAAATTTGTTAAGTGAGTTTCGTCCCATTTTATGACCTTTCTTGCCACATTTGTTAAGTGAATCTCTGCAGTTGTTCAGTTAGCCACATGGTCATTAAGTGAATCCAACTCCCCCCCTCGACTTTGCTTGTCGGAAGGCCGCAAAAGGGAGCCCGGGGCGCTGCAAACCGTCATAAATGTAAGCCAGTTTGCCAAGCGTCCGAATTTTGATCATGTGACCAGGAGGATGCTGCAACGGTCAATTGTGGTCGTAAGTGTGAAAAACGGTCTTGAGTTACTTTTTTCAGTGCTGTTGTAACTTCGAACAGTCACTAAACGAATGGTTGTAAGTTGACTCTCAAGCGCCATGAAAATATGGAGATCCCGACAGATCAAACGGGAATAAAGGTTTATCATAAGCTTAAGATCTGTACAAGAATCTGAACTACTGAGGAGGCGGGGCTGATGTCATGACGATATGACGCAAGATCTTGGAGATCCAGGATCGCCATCGATATCTCTGCCGCTGGATGGTCCTTTAGGACCTAAACCGTCCCATAGAGATGGTGATAGAGAAGGGCACATCCTGCTGATCCCAGGGACATCACAAAGTCCCCAGTAGATCCAGGAGAAACCCCTTTTTCCAGTCACAGAGAAGCTGCTGAAAGTTGAGACAGCTCAAGAATGGAAGCAAAGCAGGAGAGAAAGTGTGTCAAATTGGTGAGATAAATTGTATTATTAGAGAAGAGAACATCCAAAAAGATCAAAAGTAAAGTTAAAATTGAAGACAGAAGAGGTTAAGCGGCGAGTTTAAGCCATAATATAATTTTATTCTAAATTTAGAATATTTCACGTAAAAGGAAGTAATAATAGTTATAGTAAAATAAATGTTTAATAATGATAATAATTTTATGCGTATATATTAGATTGATGATATGAGATTCTATATAAATTGTAAGTGAAGACTATGATGAGGAATATTGGACTAAAATCCACACCTGTTTGGAAAAAAAAATGAGAAAATACCAATGCAGGAGGAAGTTATTCATAAAATAATGGAATGTGCTGAAATGAGTAAATTGACATTTGAAATTAGAGAACAAGAAGATAAACAACTTTATAAGATGTAGGATTTATTTTATCAATGGTTAGATTAAAAAAACATGGAAATGAAAGATACTAGAGAATGTTATTAATACGAGAATAATAGAATGATACTGGATATAACATAAAGATATATTATTATTGGATAGATTGAAGATGATGTAATGAATTGTTATCATGTAAATATAAATGAACCCAATATTTAGTATATCTCGTTTAAAATGAAGGAATAATAGTGATAGTCAAACAAATGAGGTATAATGATAATGTGTACAAACATTCTATTTGATATTATGTGATTCATATAAATTGCAAGTGATGACTGTGGAAAGAATGCACAAAAAACTTGTAACCAATCGACACACTGTATTGAAGGGAAGATGGTTTTATGTTTTGTTTTATGTTTTGTTTGTCTATGATTGTCTAAAAATACAAACTTTTTATATAAAAAAAAAGAATCCGAACTACTAACAGCCAAGGGACATTAGCGGAAGGCAAGAGTCGAAAGAAGGCAAGAAACTTAGATCTCTTGTGGGCATGCAAGGACTCATGGCTGATAAAATGCTTGACCCTTCCCTCACTTGGCCTCAGCCTGGTCATCTCCTACAGGGACACCGCAATGCTCCTAACTGCGAGCGCCAGCCATAACTCACTGTTTTTCCGGTGCCCTCACCACTTTGAACCCTAGCTAAACAAATTGGTCATAAATCAAGAAATATCTTAATTCTTCGTTTTCGTCTGAGAGCAGCCGAGCGCGATTTGCAAGTTTCTAAATCCTTGTTTTCAACTTTCTTCCTTTTTTTCGGCTAGAACGGCAGACATTCCTGGCCACGTGGAAAGACATTCCCAACGAGAACGAAGCCCAGTTCCAGATTAAAGACTGTCCACTGAGCGCAGGTGAGACGAGAATAAGGCGCATTATTCATCATTACTATTATTATCAGAACATTTGTTATTTATCTGTGAGTGGTGCCGTGGCCTAGCGGTAGAGCTCTCGCCTCACAATCAGGAGGCTGTGAGTTTGATCCTAGGTAGAGGCAGATACTTCTTTCTCTGGGCACACTGAGAATATATCTGCCGAATAGAACTATGTACTGGCGACAGGAAGGGCAGTAAACACTCAGCTCCATTCAGTTGCCCAGACTCCATCCCCACAAGGGATTATGGCAGTGGGTCTCAACCTTCCTAATGCCGCGACCCTTTAATACAATTCCTCATGTTGTGGTGACCCCCAACCGTAAAATTATTTTTTATGTTTTCCGTATTTTTTTCAAAAATATGTCTTTTCCGATGGTGCTAGGCGACCCCTGTGAAAGGGTTGTTCGACCCCCAAAGAGGTTCCGACCCACAGGTTGAGAACCACTGGATTATGGGGTCATTAAAAGGAAATGATGATGATGATTTGTTACTTCTCTGTAAAACGAAGGGAGATCCAAACAATATGCTGTTTTCAAAGTATCTATGCATAATTTATATATCTATATCTCTATATTTCTATATCTATATCTATCTATATCCATCTATATCTATCTATATCTATCTATCTAATCTATCTAATCTATATCATCTATATCTATCTGTATTTATATCTATATATATATATCTAATCTATTATCATCTATATCTATCTATCTATCTATCTGTATCTATATCTATCTATCTATCTATCTATCTATCTATCTATATCTATCATCTCTCTCTCTCTATCTATCTATCTATCTATCTATATATATATATATATAATCTATATAATCTATATCTCTATATCTATCTCTATATCTATCTATCTATCTATCTATATCTATATATATGTATATGTATCTGTATCTATATCTATCTATCTATATCTATCTATATCTATATATCTAATCTATTATCATCTATATCTATATATCTGTATATCTATCTAGCTCTATCTATATCTAATCTGTATCATCTATCTCGCTCTATTTCTATCTATATCTATCTCTATATATCTATCTGTATCTATATCTATCTATCTATCTATCTATCTATCTATCTATCTATCTATCTATATCTATATATCTAATCTATTATCATCTATATCTATATATCTGTATATCTATCTAGCTCTATCTATATCTAATCTGTATCATCTATCTCGCTCTATTTCTATCTATATCTATCTCTATATATCTATCTGTATCTATATCTATCTATCTATATCTATATCTATATATATCATCTCTCTCTCTCTCTCTCTCTATCTATCTATCTATCTATCTATCTATATATATATATATATATATTCTATATAATCTATATCTATATATCTATATATCTATATATCTATATATCTATATATCTATATATCTATATATCTATATATCTATCTATATATCTAATCTATTATCATCTATATCTATATATCTGTATATCTATCTAGCTCTATCTATATCTAATCTGTATCATCTATCTCGCTCTATTTCTATCTATATCTATCTCTATATATCTATCTGTATCTATATCTATCTATCTATCTATCTAGCTATCTATCTCTATATATCTATCTGTATCTATATCTATCTAATCTATTTAATCTATATCTATATATCTGTATCTATCTATCTGTACGTACGTACGTACATACATACATACATACATACATACATACATACATATATATATATATATATTGCTTTGCTTCCTTTCTGGCTGGACAGATGCCGCGAGCAGCAAGCTTCAAGGTAACAACATCTTCACCATCGCCAAGCGGAATGTGGAAGGACAGGACATGTTATACCAATCCCTCAAGCTCACCAACGGGATTTGTATCCTGGCTGAGCTGAGAATTCAACCCGGGAGTCTTAACTTCACGGTATGGCTTCCATTTGTGCTCCCGTCGGGTGGGAGCCCAGCAATTCTGGGCATCCTTTCCACCTTTTTTTGCTCTGGATGCGTTTCCTCCCTCCGTTCCATCGATCGATACCTTCCAAAATTGTATTAATGGATCAAGATATAAAATACGGGCAGTCCTGGACTTACGACGGTCTGTTTAGTGAACGTTTGAAGTTACGGCGGCACTGAAGAAAGTGACTCGCGGCCGTTTTTCACCCTTAGCGACTGTGATGGCATCCCTTGGTCAGGTCATTTACATTAGTATGCTGGACAACTTGGCTTATATTTATGACGGTCACAGTGTGGGTCATCCCTCCCCCCCCCTCCGGTCAAGTGATTTCCTTTTGCAGAAGTCAAAGGGGAAGCCAGATTCACTTAACAACCGTGTGACTTTGCTGATGTGGCCGGTTAATTCATTGGTAAAGCTGTCAAGGCAATCCTCGACTTGCGACGTCAGTTGAGCGCGAAATTTCTGCCGTTGGTTGAGGGAATTTTGAGCCGTTTTACGACCTTTCTCGCTGCAGTTGTTAAGCGAATCCCTTCGGTTGCTTCGTTCGTCACGTGGCTGTCGAGCGAATCTGCCTTTCCGGAATCTGCCTTGTTAGGGGGGAGGTCGCAAAAGCGGAATGCGTCACACACACACAAACGAGACACTATAACCGTCATAAATACAACACTGTTTGCCAAGCATCTGAATTTGGATCAACGGTCGTAAGTGTGAAAAACGGCCACAAGTCCCTCTTTCCAGCACCACTGGAACTTGGAACGGTCACTAAGTCGCGTTGTTGTAAGTCGAGAACTGCCTGCAGTTTCCTCCCTGACTTTCCTTTCCCTTGGGATAGCAATGTAATTCTCTTTTTTTTTTCCCTTTTCTTTTTGTATTGTTTCCTTCTGTTCCGTTGCTGCCTGGCCATCGGCCCCTCCCTCGGGCCTGCCCCCCCCTCTACTTACAGGATCTAGAGGTTAGCGTCTCTCTTTTCCCCCCTGATTTTAACAGGCCATCCGCTTTTTTTCCTCGTACTGTTCCAAGCCTGGCTTTTTAACCACCTTTTAATACCAAAATGCATTTCCTCTGCTCAAGGCAAGTTAGGGAAACAGCTGGGGGTTTGGGGGGGGGGATTTTTTTTGTCACCGGGAGGCGGGAAAAGGCGGCTGATCGCAGACGGCGGAAATTTAGAGAGTACTGTCAGTCTTGTCCCACCTCGGATCTCCTTGGAAAGTGAAACCCTCGACTCCCATTTGATCGAATTGAAAAGGCACTTTTGCTACGAGTTCCCGGTTGCAACGGAGCTGGGTAGAATCTGACACTTCCACGCATCCATACAGATGGCCCTCGACTTACAACAGTCCATTTAGTGACTGTCCGAAGTGCCGTCAAGCGGTATATAAGTCTCAGTGCTGTCGCGATCGGTAAACAATAGTCGGTTTGTTCACAGCAGCTGCTAGCTTTCTGCTCTCCGCTCTGAGCGACTTGGCCGAAACTTTTAATTTTTGAGCTTTTTCTGGGCCTCCCTGCCCCCCCCCCGCTTCTGATTTACTAACCCCGTCGCCTCCTCCGAGGACTCCTCATTGGCTTCTCCTCATCCCCTCCTTCTTCTTTCCTTGCAGCTCTCCCTGAAGTGCCGCGCTCCCGAAGTCACCCAGCATGTTTTCCAAGCCTACGAAACCATCCTGAAAAACTAAAGCCGCCCGGCGGGGATCAAGTTTTGAGAAACAAAAACGACGAATTCCAACAACAACAACCAACCACTCTCTATATTTTTTCTTCCTCCCCTTCCTCCCCCTGTTCGGAAGACCGATATTTTTGGGATCGGACGGCTGGTATCCGGGCAGGCTTTTGCGAGCGGCAGGAATGGAGACACACCCACCCCACCCCTGCGGAAGTCGGAGAACGGAGCAGCGAGGGGGGGTGGGGCGAAGGAGACCCGGCTCACTATTTTTGTGTGCGCGCGTATGTCTGTGTGTGCGTGCGTGTGTGTGTGTGTGTGTGTCAAAGCCTGCCGTGTCCTTGAGGCGCTTTTGTGTGTCGAAACCACGGGCTGCGCGAGTTGCCACGTTGCAGCTGTAAGCTGGGAATGTCCGCGGCGTCCTTCAGCATCTCCTTGTGGTCTTGCTCTTCTCCCACCTCAATAAAGAAATCAATAATGACCACTTAACGGAGCTGGAAAACTGTTTCTCTTTTTACTACTACTCCTGAACGTGAGAAAGCCTCTTGGGTGTAGATCTGGGGTGTCAAACTCGTGGCCCGCGGGCTGGATCCGGCCCGCAGGGTGCTTAGATCTGGTCTGTGGAGCCACCCTGGAAACAGCGAAGGACTGGTCCGTGGGGCCAATCGCGGCTCCGTTTTCACTCGCAGATGGCTGCAGGAGGCCGTCACAGCCAAAAACGGTGCTCGGGAGTGCTCGGGCTACCACAGGCACCCCAGACAGTCACATCATGCTCCCTCTTCCTCCGAGGTCAAAAGCAACTCTGATTTGAGCCTCAATGAAATTTAAATTTCATAGTCCTGGTGTAGAAGAGGCTGTAGGTGAGGCCCGATGGAGGGCTGCCTTCCCCGGGATGTGGCCCACTACCAGGCCGCATCCCGTTCGAAACTGGGAGGGTTAGGGTTGGCAAGTAGGGGCTGGCGAGGCGCCCCCTCAATGTGAGTGCTATCGAGTTGGCCACGCCCAGCCAGTCACATGACCACCTAGCCCTTCGGCAGATCATATTAGTGGTCCGCGGGATTTAAAATTATGGAATTTAGTGAGGTCCGAAAGGTTCCAACTCTTTATCATTCTGTTAATCTATTAAGCATCCCTTCTCCATCTCCCAAGATCATTTCCACTCACCTTTACAATGGTCACTTAGCTATTTATATCACGTGACTTAAAACAACTAGGACGCTAAAGCCTTCCCCAAATTTCAGATGGCCTTGGGAGACCACGTCTGTCTTCAGGGTGGTCTCGGTGTCCTTGAGGAAGTCGGCTGTCCCCGGAGGACGATCTTCTCCCACGTGAACTTGAGCCCACCGCATCTCCTGCCAACTTTTAAACCAAATTATTTTTAAATGGAACTGCCAGAAGATTTTGTCAAAACTGAGCAAGTCTGCTCTCCCACGGCCTCCTCCCTGACTGTTTAATCATTTTGCCGGCTGACCAAAATAGTCTGCCTGTCTCTGTTTATATCGCCATCCCATAGCAAGCTGTTGAAGACAAAATAGATCCTGATTCTTTCTATCTATCTATCTATCTATCTATCTATCTATCTATCTATCTATCTATCTATCTATATTACATTTTTGCTGATAAATAAATGGAGACTAATATAGATCTATTTCAAGCAACTTAGCTCTCATCAGCTAACCATAGCCTTGCTGGGATTCAAGCTTGGGCTGTTTTTACATATTAGGCAGTTGTATTAACCTCTAAGCCACAAGCTCTCCTCCCTTATCAGCTGAGCCAGGGGAATGATTAAGTGACTTCCTGAAAGGCTCCTGGAGTGGAGCTGAAAGGCGAAAGGGAAGCAGTATGTTCCCTCCTATATTTGGGCATATCGGGTGCTTTGACAAAAGAAAAAACATTTTATATATTGCCAGGAGCAAATGGAAGCACCAAGCCGAGCAAACAAGCCTGAAGATGACGAATGAGACTTCGTCGAAACGTCGCCAAGACACTTCCAATTTTACGCGGGAGAAAACCCAAATAACCAAAAACCTACATACTAACACCCGCGAAAACCTCAGAAAACACACACACACATAAATATATAAATATATATATATGCGCCAAATACCACTCACTTAACACAAAATCTCCAGACCTGTAAAGCCTACAAACTTGAAATTTGGCATGTATGTTCCTTTGGCCACCACATCATTAGTATTTCTTATACAGTAATTAGCATGTTCTGATGCTAAGGAGTTCTACTCCCCCTCCCCACCTGAAAAGAATAGTTCCAACTGCCAGTTGCCTTATATTAACAGGCTCTGATGCTAAGGAGTTAGACATTCTACTCCCCCTCCCCACCTGAAAAGAACTCTGTTCCAACTGCCAGTTACCTCACATTCCGTTACCTCAGTTCAAACTGGCAGATGTTCCAGTCCTTCACTCAGCGGCGGTCAGGGGCTCCTTACAGTACTAAATGTCGGTGCCTCACCAAAATGTCTACGCCTTCCACCTATGGAACAGCTTCCACACTCAAGGTGGCGGGAGCCTTGTGTTTCAATCACCGACCATTGCTGAGCCAACGGATTGAACCGGAAAGAACCGGATTTCTCCTACATTGCCCAATCACATAATTTCATCGTGAAGCACAGATATCCAGCTAAAATACCTATAAATTTATTAGGAATTGGAATTGGAATAGAAATGGATGGGATGGAATAGGAATTGGGAGAGGAGAGGAGATGGGATAGATACACATAGAAAAAGGGGTGTGGCTTTAATGGCCTGGTTGTGGCTGCCATGTTTTTTTAACCATTTCCTTACAGGCATCCTTGAATCTTCTTTCTTTAACCGTCTAATGGTTAACCAGATTTATTATTTTTGGCACCGTAGCAAAAAAAAAAAAACCTCGTTCTTATTTTGATCCCGTACTGCATGAAGACTAATGAGATCTGTTCCTTTGGCAAGAAAGAGCATCTTTTTCTTTTCTGATTTGTTTTTATTTTTTGCTGCAGTCAGCATTTTCTTCCTTTTGATGAGCTATTGTGCCAAAAAGAAAAAGAAGGGAAGAAATTGTCTGGGAGCATCGCAACTCCTCCGCTATTCTCAGCTTGGGACAATCAGAAGCTGCTATTTCAAAGGTTTCTGGCAATCAGTTTTCAATTCAGAATAGAATAGAATAAGGAAAGAATAGAATTAGAATAGAATAGAATAAGGAAAGAGTAGAGTAGAGTAGAATAGGAGAAGAGAAGATAGAAGAGAAAATTAGAATAAAACAGTACAGAACAGAATAGAATAATGGAATGGAAAATAATTGGAATGGAATGGAATAGAATAGAATAACAGAGCTGGAAGGGGCCTTGGAGGTCTTCTAGTCCACACCCCTGCGGAGAACCTATACTATTTTAGATAAGTTGTAATATACAGGGCGGGGCATAACCTTTTCCTAGGGGGTCACAGCAACACTTGTAATAACAACACAAATAATTCATACACCATTCGAAAGCCCATCAAAAACTGAGTTTATTGACACGATTTAATAGTCAGTATGACCACCATTAGCCCTTCGAACAGCATTCAAACGAGGTGCCTCTCGAAAGGCAATGCATTTTATTCTGTCAATGATCCTTTGTTCTTCCGAATCGAATTTTCCAGCCATTCTTAAAGCAAATTTAACATTTAATAGCTCATTCAATTCAGTTTTTTATGGGCTTTAAAATGAGGTGTCGCGGAAGTTGTAAACTGCTGTCGATCTTGCTGTGACCCCCTAGGAAAAGGTTATGCCCCGCCCTAGAATTGCAAAATAATGACTGTTTGAAGATTTGTTGTGTTCTTATCCACCTCGTTTGAATGCTGTTCGAAGGGCTAATGGTGGTCAAACTGACTATTAAATCGTGTCAATAAACTCAGTTTTTGATGGGCTTTCGAATGGTGTATGAATTATTTGTGTTGTTATTACAAGTGTTGCTGTGACCCCCTAGGAAAAGGTTATGCCACGCCCTGTAGTTCCTTGTGTAGGTGTGGGTCACCCATGGTCCAGTTCATACCAGGGCATGCAGAGCCACGCTGAACCACACAGGAGAAAACAAACTCCTAAAACTCCATAACATCCTGATAGTTCATAACATAACATCCTGAGATGTGCCCTACCAATGACGCCCAGGATTTGACCATATATAGACAGAACTTCCCTGAGCAGTAGATTAGAAATTGTACTTTTACAGGCTGTTTTTAACCACATGCTATTGCTCCTCCTGCCTTTGTCCTATCTCAATAAAAGGGGCTACCAGACCCCCAATCTGGGTCGTTCCATCCCGAGAAAGATCGTGTCCTGTCTTTTCTCCACATTGGCCTCCTGGACGAACCACGGGAACGTTACAGATAAGTGACTTGTCTAGACTCCTCTTAAGAGTATCCAGTGATGGAGCACTTGTGATTTCCGGAAGCAAGCTGTTCCACTGGTTAATTGTCTTCCCGGTTAGGAAGTTTCTCCTTAATTCTAGGTTGCTTCTCTCCTGGATTAGTTTCCACCCATTGCTTCTTGTCCTGCCTTCTGGTGCTTTGGAAAATAAGTTGACCCCCTCCTCTTTGTGGCAGCCCCTCAAATCCTGGAAAATTGCTATCATGTCACCTTGTAGCCTATCCCAATTCCTGCAAGCATTCTTCATATGTTTTAGCCTCCAAGGCTTTTAACCATCTTAGCTGCTCTTCCCTGCACTTTCCCCAAAAGTTCAACATCTTTTTTTTTTTTTTTTGCAATGTGATGACCAAAAAACTGGATGCAATATTCCAGGTGGGTACTTAATTAAGGTGAGAGAGAGAGAGAGAGAGAGAGAGAGAGAGAGAGAGAGAGAGAGGGAGGGAGGGAGGGAGGGAGGGAGGGGGAGGGGGAGGGGGAGAGGGATGGGGAGAGGGATGGGGAGAGGGAGGGGAGAGGGAGGGGGAGAGGGAGGGGGAGAGGGAGGGGCCCGCGAGCGAGCGTAGGATGGGACCCTTCCCCGCCACCCTCCCCAACCTTCTCCCGGGCTCAAGGCACATTGCTTTCCTTTCCTAGTGTCGCAGGACCAATTCTAGCATCCCTTAATGGAGTGCTTTGTCTTCACTTATTTATTTGCATCGATTTTTTTTTAAAAAAAAACCAAACTGCCAAACAACACTCGGCTTATTGGAAAGAAAGAAAAATGAGAACACTAAAACAAAAGAACAAAAAGATGGATGGCCCAATAAAAGAACCACCATACAAAGAGAACAAGATGTCACCAGCCAGGCACTTTAGGGGCCTGGGAAAATAAATGCAGATTTTTGGAATGGAATGGAATCGAATTAGAATTAGAAGAGAAAAATAGAAGAGAAAATTAGAATAGAATAGAATATAGAAAATGAATAAAGTAGAGTAGAGTAGAGTAGAGTAGAGTAGAGTCAAATCGAATCCAATCGAATAACAGAGTTGGAACAGACCTTGGAGGTCTTCTAGTCCAACCCCCTGCTCAGGCAGGAAACCCTGCACCACTTCAGACAAAGGGTTGTTCAATCTCTTCTTTAAAACTTCCAGTGTTGGGGCATTCACAACTTCTGGAAGCAAATTGTTCCACTGATTCATTGTTCTCACGGTCAGGAAATTCCTCCTCAGTTCTAAGTTGCTTCTCTTCTTGTTTAGTTTCCACCCATTGCTTCTTGTTCTGCCCTCTGGTGGTTTGGAGAAGAGCTTGGGTGGAATGGGTGGAAACGAATGAGTTGGCTTCGGTGCTCTTCTGATCCAATGTGGTTGGTGGTTTCTGAGATATTCTTCAATTCAAATGTTTTTAAATTAGGTTATTAAATATTATAAAAAGGAACACAGTGGCTCAGGGGGCTAAGGCGCTGAGCTTGTCGATCAGACAGGGCAGCACTTCAGCGGTTTGAATCCCTAGCGCCGCGTAACGGAGTGAGCTCTCTGTTACTTGTCCCAGCTTCTGCCAACCTAGCAGTTCGAAAGCAGATAAAAAATGCAAGTAGAAAAATAGGAACCACCTTTGGTGGGAAGGGAACAGCGTTCCGTGAGCCCTCGGCATTGAGTCATGCCAGCCACATGACCACGGAGACGTCTTCGGACAGCGCTGGCTCTTCGGCTATAAAACGGAGTATGTGTGAGGGGAACCTTTACCTTAAGTATTATAAAATGCCAACGTAAATAAGAGAACAATGAGGAGGAAAGGGAAAGGGGGAAGAGGAGTGAGTAAAGGTAGGGAAAAAAGAATTAACTTCTCTTTCTATTGCAGTAGAATAAGGCATTAGCATCCAATCACAGTTTTTTGTTTTTCCATATTAATATGAACAGGTTACTTCTATCAAGATCTATAATCCATCTCATCTATAAAACCCCAAGTCAAAATTACATTCTTTTTACCCACCAAGCACAAAATTCAGAAGCTGTTTTTTCCACGTGGAAGAAAAGTCCTTTTCTTTCATCAGAGTACAGAAGCCACCTAGAACTAAGCAGAAATTTCCTGACAGTGAGAACCATTAACCCGTGGAACAACTTGCCACTAGAAATGCTGTAAATGCTCCAACACAGGAAAGTTTTTAAGAGATCGGATAACCCATTATCTGAAGTGGTGTAGGGTTTCCTGCCTAAGCAGGGGGTTGGACTAGAAGACCTCCAAGGTCCCTGCCAACGCTGATATTCTATTCTGTTCAGAGAACTCAGTTTTGCCATTTCAATCAATTCCATCAATGTCTCCAACCGTTCTCAGTTTCTGAGATATTCTTTTTTTTTAAATTAAAGAGTTTTAATAGATTTTACAAATATTTCCCCTTCCCCTTCCCTCCCTCCACCCCAACCCTACCCCCCTCCACCCCTCCTTCCCCCCAACCTCCCAGAGCAAAATACAGGGTATAAACGTTTAGCAATCATACACTAACATAAGCTAACTAAATATAGCATCCTATCTCCCTCTCGTACTTTAACTCCCCTTTTATTAAACTAACTTTGGATAAATTATAACATACCTTGTTCATTCATAAGCTAATTGGAATTCCTTAGTCCGATATTTATTTTGAATGTAATCAATCCATCTTCTCCATTCCAACTTGTATTTCTCATCCGAATAGTCCTTCAAATATGCTGAGATTTTGGCCATCTCTGCTACGTTTACTACTTTTAACGTCCATTCTTGAATAGTAGGCAATTCTTCCTTCTTCCACTACTGCGCCACCAACAATCTTGCTGCCGTTGTTAAGTTCAAAATCAAATTAGTCTCTATAACTGTACAATCTGTTCTTGCTAGGTATAATTCAGAGGTGGGTTCCTACCAGTTCGCACCTATTTGGTAGAACCGGTTCGTCAAATCTACCGAACCGGTTAGAAGAGGCTCCACCAGTGGACCCGGAAAGCAGGCCACACCTACAGAAGAGGTTCCAAAAATTTTTGAAACCCACCACTGGTCCTTGGATATGATTATTCTACACTATTATGCTCCTATTTATAAAACTCAGTGCCTCTGCGAAAGGTAAGGAGGACTACTGCGTTTGTGGTGCAATCAGAACATTGCGTGTGTTGAGGTTGTTTTAACGCAAACCAAAGATGCCTTTGAAAAAACAAGTTGACATCATATTCTTATGCATGCCAGTGCTGTTTGGGAGGTCATTTAAGGTGGTTCTGACAAGTGTCGTCGGCATCTTCATATCCGGTCACATGGGCGGCAAGCCACTCCCATCCGGTCACATGGGTGGCAAGCCACTCCCACAAAGGAGGCCACACCCACAGAGTCGGTTCGAACAATTTTTGAAACCCACCACTGGTGCAGAGACAAAGGATGACCTTGGCTTTCTAGAAAGAATGTTGTTATGGCTACATATCATCTAACCCCGTACAATCCCATTTTACAGGTTTCTGAGATATTCTTGATGTGCGGCAGTGTGTCATTCCGGGATGGCGAACCGATGCCACGCGTGCCGGAAGTAGCACAGAGACCCACCTCCCCCAGCACATGAGCCATCACCAGTTGCTCTTCTAGTTCCCGGAATACTGGTCTGCTGGTCTTCACACATGCGGGAGCCCCAGAAACTGGAATTTTCGGCGAACGCTCCTGTTTTGGCTGAAAAGTTTCGCCGACACTGGTGCTAATTCATTTCAGGGTTTGTGTTGGTTGTGTTGTATTGGGTTGAGCGATGAGGGATATTTTGATGCTGTTATATATATGTTCCTTGGTGATTTTCCTTCCTTTCTCGCCAGCCTCGCTGTTTGGCAGAGAGGAGGGTGTTTCAAGTGCAAAGCTGGTTTTTCTTTTTATAGCTGCGCTAATTAAATCATTTCATTCACCGCCGACTGAAGGCACCAAGCTGCTCCCCTCGGCACTCTCGTCACACCGGGGGGTCTCCGGGACAGACATCGCTGGCAAGGATGAAGTTGTGATCGCCGACAGCAGCAGCTGGGCCCGGATGGAGGCGTTGAATGTCCGCTGAGAATGCCAATTGGTGTCTGGATCACTGCTACACAAAGCATCATTTCTCCACCTTGGCAACCTGAAGAGGTGTGGACTTTAATGCCCAGACGTCTTCAGCCATCTGCGTAAGTCAAGGACTTAACTTGTAAGCCATAGCAATAGCACTTAGACTTATATGCCGCTTCACAGTGCTTTCCAGCCCCTCTCGAAGCGGTTTACAGAGTCAGTCTCTTGCCCCCAACAATCTGAGAAGGAAGGAAGGAAGGAGGGAAGGAAGGAAGGAAGGAAGGAAGGAAGGAAGGAAGGAAGGAAGAAAAAAAGAATAGCAATAGAACTTAAACTTATATGCCGCTTCACAGTGCTTTCCAGCCCCTCTCGAAGTGGTTTACAGAGTCAGCCTCTTGCCCCCCAACAATCTGAGAAGGAAGGGAGGGAGGGAGGCAGGGTGGAAGGAAGGAAGGAAGGAAGGAAGGAAGGAAGGAAGGAAGGAAGGAGAAAAGGAATAGCAATAGCACTTAGACTTATATGCTGCTTCACAGTGCTTTCCAGCCCCTCTCGAAGTGGTTTACAGAGTCAGCCTCTTGCCCCCCCAACAATCTGAGAAGGAAGGGAGGGAGGGAGGCAGGATGGATGGATGGATGGATGGATGGAAGGAAGGAAGGAAGGAAGGAAGGAAGGAAGGAGAAAAGGAATAGCAATAGCACTTAGACTTATATGCCGCTTCACAGTGCTTTCCAGCCCCTCTCGAAGTGGTTTACAGAGTCAGCCTGTTGCCCCCCTAGGAAGGAAGGAAGGAAGGAAGGAAGGAAGGAAGGAAGGAAGGAAGGAAGGAAGGAAGGAGAGGAGAAGAAAGGAAACGAAACGAAACTTTATTTCTGTAAATTCTCTCCCTCATTATCTTTTTGCCCAACTTCCCAGATGTTATCATCTTTCCTCCCACAGATGCTGTTCGGATGGCGTTCGTTTCTCTTTTCACTAAATGTTTGAAGCAGGTTATATATGCCACATTTCAGCCATGCTCACATCATAGCTTTATGTTAAAGACAATTTACAGTCCATTTCACTCCTATTGACCTTCACTTTGTAATTGGCTTCTTTCATACGTTGGATTAAAGCTTTATTTTATATGCGTCATAATTTTCAATGTTCCTTTCCAAGGCAGCAGTAGAGGTTTTGGCAAACAGAAAGTAACTTTTCCCAGCAGCTAATATTAACATCTCAAAGCAAAAAGATGCGAACAAGCCAAGAACTGTACAGTTTGCCTAGGAATCAAGAAAACTACATTCTATGAAATCATATAGGAGGTAGAACTTAATATTTTTAACAGTTTCGGTCATGTTTTACTTCTCCCTTCTGTCCTTCTTCATTGTCCATTTGTGTCCATAGAAACCCTCCTGGTAGCCTCCAATCTCCTTTAAAAAATAAAGTTCCCCTTGCACATACGTGCTCCTCATTCCCGACTCTAGGGGGCGTTGCTCATCTCCGTTTCAAAGCCAGAGAGCCAGCGCTGTCCAAAGACGCCTCTGTGGTCATGTGGCCGGCATGACTCAACGCTGAAGGCGCACCGAACGCTGTTCCCTTCCCACCAAAGTTGGTTCCTATTTTTCTCCTTGCATTTTTAATGTGCTTTCAAACTGCTAGGTTGGCAGAAGCTGGGACAAGTCACGGGAGCTCACTCCGTTACGCGGCACTGGGGATTCGAACCGCCAAACTGCCAACCTTTCTGATCGACAAGCTCAGCGTCTTAGCCACTGAGCCCCCATGTCCCTTATTTGTCTCTATTTGTCGATTTCCGCAACAGACCCCCCCCCCCACACACAAGAATCACTTTGGTAAAATCGATTCCAAGTTTGATCATATGCAGCCTTTTCTTTCTGTTGGATTATTCAATGCAGGTCTGTCCATTTCCGCAACCGTCTAATGTCTTCTTAATTATCTCTTCATTTTGAGGTGCTTCTTCATCTTTCCAACATTGTGCAAAGATAATTCTCGATGGAAAAATAAAAGCGGGTGGGGGGGGGAGAGTAAGAATGGCATTCGTATTGTTGAGCAAATTAAATACTTCAGACAACACGATGTTTATTAAGCACTAAGGAATGTGATTAACAGAACAATAATTTTTTTTAGATTTTTTTTAAAAAAGAAGAATCACTTTGGATGAGTTAAATTTTGGGGGCACAAAACCGCTACACTCTTTGTTTGAAAGGAGGGGGAATGTGACAGTATTAGCCCCCAAATCAAAACACTTCAAGGAAGTTTGACTAACTCCCCAAGATTACAGACTGCGAGGAAGCCCCATTTTCATCACTTACATACTTGTCCCTGTCTTAGATTTATTTCTATTCTATTCTATTCTATTCTACTCTATTCTATTCTATTGTTTGTTCTATCTCCTTTCGTAATTGATGGATTGGATCTTCTTCACGCAGGAAATTGTCCTACCCACTGAACAGATGACAAACGCATCTGACCTTGCCTTTAGAATAGAATAGAATAGAATAGAACAGAGTTGGAAGGGACCTTGGAGGTCTTCTAGTCCAACCCCCTGCTTAGGGGGAAACCCTATTATACCATGTCAGACAAATGATTAGCCAATCACTTCTTTAAAACCTCCAGTGTTTGGGGCATTCACAACTTCTGGAGGCAAGTCGTTCCACTGGTTAATTGTTCCGAGGTGGCGCAGTGGTTAAATGCAGCACTGCTGGCTACTTCAGCTGACTGCAGTTCAGCAGTTCGGCTGTTCAAATCTCACCAAGAGAGCCAAGGTGGCGCAGTGGTTAAAAGCAGCACTGCAGGCTACTGCTAGATCAGCAGGTCAGCGGTTCAAATCTCACCGGCTCAGGGTTGACTCAGCCTTCCATCCTTCCGAGGTGGGTAAAATGAGGACCCAGATTGTTGGGGGCAATATGCTGACTCTCTGTAAACCGCTTAGAGAGGGCTGAAAGCCCTATGAAGCGGTATATAAGTCTACTGCTATTGCTATTGCTACCAGCTCAAGATTGACTCAGCCTTCCATCCTTCCAAGGTGGGTAAAATGAGGACCCGGATTGTTGTTGGGGGCAATATGCTGAAAGGGAGAGGGCTGAAAGCCCTATGAAGCGGTATATAAGTCTAACTGCTATTGCTATTGTTCTCACAGTCAGGAAATTTCTCCTTAGTTCTAGGTTGCTTCTTTCCTTGATTAGTTTCCACCCATTGCTTCCTGTCCTGCCCTCGGGTGCTTTGGAGAATAGCTTGACTCCCTCTTCTTTGGGGCAGCCCCTGAGATATTGGAAGGCTGCTATCATGTCTCCCCCGGTCCTTCTTTTCATTAAACTAGACACCCCCAGTTCCTGCAACCGTTCTTCATATGTTTTAGCCCCCAGTCTCCTAATCATCTTGGTTGCTCTTCTCTGCACGCTTTCTAGAGGTCTTTGATGGACAATCTCCCAGGTCGGGGAGGGAGGGAGGGGGAGGGAGGGAGGGAGGGGGCAACAGGGTGTCCAGCCTTGGCTGGGATTGAAAACTGCCCCCCTTCGCCGTGGCAGGAAATCATATTTCTCCGCATCTCGGGAAAGGCAGGGAAGATGAGCGGCTCCTCCGCCGTCCGCCGGGCTGCCCCCCGCCTGCTGCTAAGCAGAGCCCGATGTTCCTTGCCCTGCTGGCCGCGTCGCCTTTCTCACGTGCTTGTCCTGCGCGCGGGCCCGCGTGCCGATCCCGAGTTTCTTTGCCGCAGCGGGGTGAAACAACCGAGCAAGGCATAGGCGCCGCAGCGTCCCTTCTCCAGGGTCCTGAAACGGAGCGCCGATCCTGCTGCTGCGCCCGCGGTCTTGGCTCGGGATAGCGCAGCGCGGAGGGCGCCAACCCGGCGGGGCGCTGGGCTGTGGAGTAAGAGCGGGGCGGGCAAGTCCTGGGCTTTGCAGCGGCCTTGAGCCCGGGAGAAGGCTGGGGAGGGCGGCGGGGAAAGGTCCCGTCCTACGCTCGCTCGCGGGCCCCTCCCTCTCCCCCTCCCCGTCTCTCTCTCTCTCTCTCTCTCCTCCCTCCTTCCCTCTTTCTCTCCCCTCTCTCACTCTCTCTCTTTCTCTCTCCCCCTCTCTCCCTTCCTCCCAATCTCCCCCCTCTCTCTCGTCTCCCTCCTTCCCTCTCTCTCTCCCCCTCTCTCACTCTCTCTCTCCCCGACTCTCTCTCCCCCCTCTCTCAGCTCTCTCTCTCTTTCTTTCCCACTCTGGTCTCCTTCTCCCCCCTCTCTCACACTCTCTCTTCTCTCTCTCTCTCCCTTGTCTCCCTCCTTCCCTCTCTCCCCCCTCTCTCACTCTCTCTCTCTTTCTCTCTCCCCCCCTCTCTCCCCCCTCTCTCAGCTCTCTCTCTCTCTTTCTTCCCCACTCTGGTCTCCTTCTCCCCCCTCTCTCACACTCTCCTCTCTCTCTCTCTCTCTCCCTTGTCTCCCTCCTTCCCTCTCTCCCCCCTCTCTCACTCTCTTTCTCTCTCCCCCCCTCTCCTCCCTCTCTCAGCTCTCTCTCTCTTTCTTTCCCACTCTGGTCTCTTTCTCCCCCCCTCTCACACTCTCTCTTCTCTCTCTCTCTTTCTCTCTCTCTCTCTCTCGCTTGTCTCCTTCCTTCCCTCTCCCCCCCTCTCTCAGCTCTCTTTCTCTCTCCCCCCCTCTCTCCATTCCTCCCAACTTCCCTCTCTTTCCCTCTCCCCACTTCCTCTCTCTCCCCCTTCTCTCAGCTCTCTTTCTTTCCCTCTCTGGTCTCTTTCTCCCCCGCTTTCTCACACTCTCTCTCTCCACTTCTCTCTTCCTCACTCCCCCTCCCTCTGTCTCACTCCCCCCCTCTCTCTCCTCTCTCTCTTTCCCCCCCTCCTTCTTCGGCGACTTCCTTCCCTTCCCGCCTCTCTCAAAACCACACTAGACTCTCCAGGCACCGAGGAAGGCAGCTCGCTCCACTCCCCACCCTCCCCAACTCAGCTCCACTTCGGAGGACTTTGCTTCCGTTCATCGGCTGAGCTCCTTTCTCCCTTCGTTGCCACGCCGTCGGAATCCGTCCTAGATCCGGATCAGGTCTGAGCTCTCGGATTAGAGCAAAGAACGGACGCTGCCCGTGGCAGGGAAGACGCAGCGGAGAAGCAACTCGGAGTCGACTCGCCTGGGAGACGGAGGAGTCGGATTCAGCGGGAGCGGTCCTCGGAGCTCTGGGATCCTGGAGGGAGGAGAACGCGGGGTGTGGTGAGCCTCCAGCTGGGTCCACGCAAGGCGCTTCAGGAGTCCGTTACGAACCTGGCCGGCACCCACCTTGACGTGCCTAACATGTTCAACTCGGCTCGTTCGTAGCCTTGGTGTGTCTCCCCCCACCCCCACGCTTCTTTCTGGAGGCTCAGCATCAACCCAGCCTAAATGGTTTGTTTACGGTTCCGCGTAGCGTGGGAAGCCGGAACACGGGTTAACTCAGGAGGCCGGTGGAGCTGATCGTCGTGAGAGCCGCGAGAGGGGTCAGGCGAAGGGGTTGATGGCGCGGAGGACGCGCGAGGCGGCCCTTCGGAGGAGCAACGGCGGCGGCGGCGGTGGCGGAGCTCTCCGTGGTGCTGAAGGCAGACCATGGGGGAGACTCTAACCGTGGCCGTGCTGGGGGCTCCCAAAGTTGGCAAGACCGCCATCGTCCGCCAATTCTTGTACCAGGACTTCGCGGAGAAGTACGACCCCACAGAGGACCGCTACATCTACCGGCCGTCAGTCATGCTCAACGGGAACTCCTACGACCTGAAAATCATGGACGTCCCCTACGTGGCGGCTTTTCCTGCCAACAGTTCTCAGGTGAGATGCTCTTCCTCCCCTCTCTTCCCACCTGGTAGTTTCCATCACCCCAATGGTTGTGGAGAAGCAGAGGGGTAGTTGTGACAGGGGTGGGTTGGGGGTGTCAAGCCAGGTTGGAGTTGGCTGACTCTTTCCGTTTTCTTTCTCTGTTTTGTCTGCGCATGTGCGCATGTGAGCATCAAAGGAGCACTTGTTTCATGCTGCTTCAGGAAGTGGACTAGGACTATGGCGACTCAAGATTTGAGTTCACCGTTAGCCCTGCAAATTTCTTGGTTACCTTTGGGGAAAGTAATATTGTCTCTCAGCTCAAACTATATTGCAGGATTCTTGTGCACATTTAAGAGGAAATCCCTGGAAGCAGATTTGAGTTCCTGGAGAAAAAAGAATGGGATATAGTCCTTCTGGACTTAATAGACTTATTAACATCTCTTTCTTTTACTTCCTTTCTCCTTCCTTCCTTCCTTCCTTCCTTCCTTCCTTCCTTCCTTCCTTCCTTCCTTCCCTCCTTCCTTCCTTCCTCCCTCCCTCCCTCCCATCCATCCATCCATCCTTTCTCTTGAATGTTTGTAGGAACTGGGTATGTCTAGTTTAGTGAAAAGGAGGACTAGGGGAGACATGATAGCAGTCTTCCAATATCTCAGGGGCTGCCACAAAGAAGAGGGAGTCAAACTATTCTCCAAGGCACCTGAGGGCAGAACAAGAAGCAATGGGTGGAAACTAATCAAGGAGAGAAGCAACCTTGAATTAAGGATAAACTTTCTAGAAGTGAGAATAGATGCTTTAAAAAAGAGATTGGACAGCCACCTGTCAGGGATGGTAATAGGGTCTCCTACTTGAGCAGGGGGTTGGACTAGATGACCTCCAAGGTACCTTCCAACTCTATTCTATTCCTTCCTTCCTTCCTTCCTTCCTTCCTTCCTTCCTTCCTTCCTTCCTTCCTTCCTTCCTTCCTTCCTTCCTTTCTCTTGAATGTTTGTAGGAACTGGGTATGTCTAGTTTAATGAAAAGAAGGACTAGGGGAGACATGATAGCAGTCTTCCAATATCTCAGGGGCTGCCCCAAAGAAGAGGGAGTCAAGTTATTCTCCAAAGCACCAGGACAAGAAGCAATGGGTGGAAACTAATCAAGGAGAGAAGCAACTTAGAACTAAGGAGAAATTTCCTGACCGTGAGAACAATTAATCAGTGGAACAACTTGCCTCCAGAAGTTTTAAACACTGGAAGTTTTAAAGAAGAGATTGAACAACCCTTTGTCTGAAGTGGTGCAGGGTTTCCTGCCTGAGTAGGGGGCTGGACTAGAAGACCTCCCAAGATCCCTTCCATTCTTGAAACCCACAAAAGATCTTTGCGAGCAAGGTTGAAGTGACTCATGGGGCAGCAAGATTTGATTCTCAGCGCTCCGCCTGTCACCTTGATTCTCGCCTTCTGCAGCAGGAGGGAGAAAAATAGTAGCACCATCTGTCTGTTAAATACGGCTGTCACCTTCTTCACACCTGCTGGGTCTCGCTTTAAAAAAAAAAAGAATAATAATAATGTGCATTTTTAACCTGGCTCCATTTTAGGAACTTTTCTCTAGCATTCACGCTGTTTCCTTGAAGCAGCTGGTCTTCCCACTTGAGTTTTGAGAATTCCTTAAATAGTAAAGCTGAAGGGGAGGCTTCGTGGCGCCTGCTGATTGTATGTTGGCTAAAACCTGGTCAGGCCAAATTATCCATTTAAGGGGGGGGTGTCAAGCAATGATCCGTGGAGCTCTGGAGAGCGGAAAACGAGGCAAACAGCTCTGCCTTGAAGCTGCGGAAGGAAAGCAGAGCAGAAAAATGTGGGAATGACAAAGACGAAGAGAAAAAAGGAATCAGAAAGTCCACTTTCTGACCCAAACAGATGGAATGTTTTTTTAATGCAGTCATACAAAGTTATGGCAATATAAAGCTATGGTTTTCTCGCTTGCAATGGATGGCTGTGAAAGTTGGACCCTAAGGAAGGCTGAGCACCAAAGAATGGAGGCCTTTGGACTCTGGTGCTGGAGAAGACTCCTGCATTGAGTCCCTTGGACTGAAAGGTCATCCAACCGGTCAGTCCTAGAGGAGATCCACTCTGGCTGCTCTTTAGAAGGCCAGATCCTGGAGAGGAAACTCAAAGACTTTGGCCACCTGATGAGAAGGAAGGAAGCCAAAGAATGGAGGCCTTTGAACTCTGGTGCTGGAGAAGACGCCTGCATTGAGTCCCTTGGACTGCAAGGCCATCCAACCGGTCAGTCCTAGGGGAGATCAACCCTGGCTGCTCTTTAGAAGGCCAGATCCTAAAGAGGAAACTCAAAGACTTTGGCCACCTGATGAGAAGGAAGGAAGCCAAAGAATGGAGGCCTTTGAGCTCTGGTGCTGGAGAAGACTCCTGCGTTGAGTTCCTTGGACTGCAAGGCCATCCAACCGGTCAGTCCTAGAGGAGATCCACTCTGACTGCTCTTTAGAAGGCCAGATCCTGGAGAGGAAACTCAAAGACTTTGGCCACCTAATGAGAAGAAAGGAAGCCAAAGAATGGAGGCCTTTGAGCTCTGGTGCTGGAGAAGACTCCTGCATTGAGTCCCTTGGACTGCAAGGCCATCCAACCGGTCAGTCCTAGAGGAGATCAACCCTGGCTGCTCTTTAGAAGGCCAGATCTTGAAGAGGAAACTCAAAGACTTTGGTCACCTAATGAGAAGGAAGGAAGCCAAAGAATGGAGGCTTTTGAGCTCTGGTGCTGGAGAAGACTCCTGCGTTGAGTTCCTTGGACGGCAAGGCCATCCAACTGGTCAGTCCTAGAGGAGGTCAACCCTGGATGCTCTTTAGAAGGCCAGATCCTGAAGAGGAAACTCAAAGACTTTGGCCACCTGATGAGAAGGAAGGAAGCCAAAGAATGGAGGCCTTTGAGCTCTGGTGCTGGAGAAGACTCCTGCATTGAGTCCCTTGGACTGCAAGGCCATCCAACCGGTCAGTCCTAGAGGAGGTCAACCCTGGCTGCTCTTTAGAAGGCCAGATCCTGAAGAGGAAACTCCAATACTTTGGTCACCTAATGAGAAGGAAGGAAGCCAAAGAATGGAGGCCTTTGAACTCTGGTGCTGGAGAAGAAGACTCCTGCATTGAGTCCCTTGGACTGCAAGGCCATCCAACCGGTCAGTCCTAGAGGAGATCAACCCTGACTGCTCTTTAGAAGGCCGGCTACTGAAGAGGAAACTCAAAGACTTTGGCCACCTGATGAGAAGGAGGAAGGACTTCCTGGAGAAGAGCCTCATGCTGGGAATGATGGAGGGCAAAAGAAGGGGACGGCAGAGAAGGAGGTGGCTGGATGGAGTCACCGAAACAGTCGGCCTGAGCTTAAATGGACTCCAGGGGATGGTAGAGGACAGGAAGGCCTGGAGGAACATTATCCATGGGGTCGCGATGGGTCGGACACGCGACTAACAACAACAATACAAAGTTATTAGTATCATAGAGTCATAAAGCTGGAAGGGACCTTGGAGGTCTTCTATTCTGATTCCCATGCTTGAGGAGACCTTATAGGGGTTGGCAACTTTACGACCTGTGGACTTCAACTCCCAGAATTCCTGAGCTAGCATAAAAAGTCAATTTTAGGTGTGTTGCAATACGTGTTTGTAAAAAAAGGAAGGGGCGGGGTCTTGATCACAAAGTTATGTGCCATAGTAGCGCAGTGGTTAGACTGCAGTACTGCAGGCTGCTTCTGCCGACTGCCGGCTGACTGCCATTTGGCAGTTCGAATCTCACCAGGCTCAAGGTTGACTCAGCCTTCCGTCCTTCCGAGGTGGGTAAAAGGAGGACCCAGATTGTTGGGGGCAAGAGGGAGGCTGACTCTGTAAAAAAGCTTAGAGAGGGCTGTAAAAGCACTGAGAAGCGGTATATAAGTCTAATTTCCATTGCTATCAAGAGCTGTGGTGGCACAATGGTTACAATGAAGAATTGATGGCTAATTCTGCCCACTGCCAGCAGTTCGATCTTGACCGGCTCATGGTTGACTCAGCCTTCCGTCCTTCCGAGGTGGGTAAAATGAGGACCCAGATTGTTGGGGGACAAGAGACTGACTCTGTAAAACCGCTTAGAGAGGGCTGGAAAGCACCGTGAAGTGGCATATAAGTCTTAAGTACTATTGCTATGGCTAGCCATCTTGATATTTCTGTATTGGTTTCTCCCCTCAGTACACACACAGACACACAAACACACACACACAAGCATGCCAGTTGCCTTCAAACCTTTGTATCACAGTGGAAAAGTGACCCCCCCGGCCCCTGAATGAAGCAGGTCCATTAAGCCTTGTTTGGGGAGGGGGGGTCTCTACCCCTGCAATATTCCAACATTTGCCAGCTGAGAATACCCACCCCCTCCCCATAGCTTTATGGGCCATTGGGTTCGGCAAAGAAATAGCCATATAACCCCAGTTATCGAAAGAGATCTTAGTTCTTGATTGGGGCTTATTGTTCTATTCTATTTTGTCCTGTTCTGTTCTATTCTATTTCCTTCCTTCCTTATTCTTCTATTCTATGCTATTCTATTCTATTCTTTCGTATTTCTATTCTAATATTCTATTTTGTTCCATTCCATTCTATTTTGTTCTATTTTCTGTTCTATTCTTCCATATTTTTATTCTGTTCTATTCTATTTTCTATTCTATTCTTTCATATTTCTATTCTATTATTCTATTTTGTACTATTCTATTTTGTTCTGTCCTGTTCTATTCTTTCATTCCTATTCTGTTCTATTCTATTTTTTATTCTATTCTTTCATGTTTCTATTCTAATATTCTATTTTGTTCCATTCCATTCTATTTTGTTCTATTTTCTGTTCTATTCTTTCATATTTTTATTCCGTTCTATTCTATTTTCTATTCTATTCTTTCATATTTCTATTCTATCATTCTATTTTGTACTATTCTATTTTGTTCTGTCCTGTTCTATTCTTTCATATTTCTATTCTGTTCTATTCTATTCTATTTTTTATTCTATTCTTTCATGTTTCTATTCTAATATTCTATTTCGTTCCATTCCATTCCATTCTATTCTGTTCTATTTTCTGTTCTATTCTTTCATATTTTTATTCCGTTCTATTCTATTTTCTATTCTTTCATATTTCTATTCTATTATTCTATTTTGTACTATTCTATTTTGTTCTGATCTGTTCTATTCTTTCATATTTCTATTCTGTTCTATTCTATTCTATTTTTTATTCTATTCTTTCATGTTTCTATTCTAATATTCTATTTCGTTCCATTCCATTCCATTCTATTCTGTTCTATTTTCTGTTCTATTCTTTCATATTTTTATTCCGTTCTATTCTATTTTCTATTCTATTCTTTCATATTTCTATTCTATTATTCTATTTTGTTCTATTCTATTTTGTTCTGTTCTATTCTATTCTATTTCCTTCTTTCCTTACTCTTCTATTCTCATTTCATATTTCTATTCTGTTCTGTTTTATTCCATTCTATTCTATTTTCTATTCTATTCTTTCATATTTTTACTCTACTCTACTCTACTCTACTCTACTCTACTCTACTCTACTCTACTCTACTCTACTCTACTCTACTCTACTCTACTCTACTCTATTCACACAGAACACAGAACTTAAATATTTTTAAAAGTCTGAGCCATGCCCGCCTGTCCTTCCTGTCAGGGTCCTGGCAAGGACTTAAGTCAACCTGTGGCTCATTTTTCCTTGGCTGCCATGACATCTTTTACTATCCCACCTCTTCTTTTGATCCACCAGGAGTGGTCAGATCTGAAGTGTTGGGGTCTACGAAACACGGATGCCTACGTCCTGGTATTTGACATTTGTAGTCCAGAGAGCTTTGAATACGTGAAAATGCTCTGTCAACAGATCCAGGACCACAGGTAAGGCCGGAGGATGAAGGGGAGACCTCCCTAAGATAGGGCGATTCATTGTTAGTCCTCTACTTATGACCGTTATGGAACCTGCCCATCCCGGTTGTTAAGTCACGATGAACGTCAGACGTCACGTGAAATGGCCTCAATTTTACGGTCTTTTTGGGGGGCAGGGGTTGATAAGCGAAAGCGGGGATCCTAAAGCAGCTGTCGCGGTCGCTAAGCGAACGTCAGTCATTAAGCTAACCAAGACTAGGCTGTGGCTGCAGCTTTGCCAAAAACTGGGAGCACCCAATTGTTGGGGGTCAAACCACGTGTGTTCGCACAACTGTGGGACTCTTCAAACAGCTGCAATTGTGGTTGCATTGCTGAGGTTCAGTTGTGTGTATGTGTCCTCCCAACTGTTGGGATTTGAAATAAGTCGCCCCAAAATATCCTCATTTGGAAGGGTTGCTAAGCAACCAGTTGTAAGTTGAGGACTAGCTGCTCAGGGACTTTTAAGGGGCAGGGTGAAGCACAGCTGGGTAGCCCTTAAAACCCAATAGATCTACCCAGGCCTGGTAATTTTGGTTTGTACGGAGATGCCAACAGGTATCAATTCATGCTTGGCTGTCTCAACCCAGAACCAGATTGGTCCAGTGGGGAAGATAATAAGATCCTGAATCTGGTTTCTATTATTTTTTTTCCCTTCTACAACACTTTCCAGTCATTATAAGGGCCGAGGTGGCGCAGTGGTTAAATGCAGCACTGCAGGCTACTTCAGCTGACTGCAGTTCTGCAGATCGGCTGTTCAAATCTCACCGGCTCAGGGTTGACTCAGCCTTCCATCCTTCCGAGGTGGGTAAAATGAGGACCCGGATTGTTGTTGGGGGCGATATGCTGACTCTGTAAACCACTTAGAGAGGGCTGAAAGCCCTATGAAGCGGTAGATAAGTCTAACTGCTATTGCTATTGCTATTATATCAACATTGTTATGTCATCATACCTGTACATGTATATAATATTTCGCTTCTATATTTACACACCTTTATACACAGTTCTATATATATTTATATATATTGTTTTTTGGCTTAATTAATTTTATTCTTGTTTTGCCGCCAGTTATACCAATTGTTCCAAATTTCGTAATATTCCGACTCTTCTTTATCTTTTAATTTCAGTGTTCATTTGTCTATCTCTGCACAATCCAAAGTTTTTTTTTTATCACTAATTCATCCGAGGGGGTATTATTTTGTATCCAGCATTGGGCAAATGCTATTCTAGCTGTAGTTAGCCGGTGTGTTAATATGTACTTAATTTTCTTTTTTATATTTCCCTTTGATTATTCCCAGCGGAAAGATTTCGGGTTTGTATTTTATCTGTTCTCCTGTAATTTCTTGCACCTGTTTCCAAATTTTTCTCCAATATTTTTGTGTTTCCTGGCAGAATCTGGTTTCTAACCCATCCTTAGTCACAGATTCGCACTCGTGACTTTGGGCCGATCTCTTTCTCACTCCCCTAGCTTAAATTATGTCATACAATGTGTGTTGTAGGGAGAAAAATGAGAGGAACTTTCCCATACATTGCCTTGACTTCCCGAATGAGAAACAAGATATAACAGTTACTAGGGTGCGAGTTTTCTTCTTTTTTAAAAAAAAAATATTTTGTAAATACCATATTTTTCAGAATATAAGATGCACATTCCTCCCCCCAAAAAGAGGGTGAAAATCGGGGTGTGTCTTATACACTGAATACAGCATTTTTGGCCTCCTGAAATCCTGTCCTGCACATCTGTTTCTTTGTGAAAATGAAAAGCAGAGGGTTTGACTAGCCTTCTGGGGGAAGAGAAGGGCAAAAAAATGGGCCTGTTTTTCACAAAAACAGCGCTGTTTTTGCCCTCCCCAGCTCCCAGGAGCACTCAGGCCTTCCAAACTCTCTGCACGGCCCCCTTTAACAAAAAACATAGCAATAGCAATAGCAGTTAGACTTATATACCGCTTCATAGGGCTTTCAGCCCTCTCTAAGCGGTTTACAGAGTCAGCATATTGCCCCCAACAACAATCCGGGTCCTCATTTTATCCACCTCGGAAGGATGGAAGGTTGAGTCAACCTTGAGCCGGTGAGATTTGAACAGCCGAACTGCAGAACTGCAGTCAGCTGAAGTAGCCTGCAGTGCTGCACTCTAACCACTGCGCCACCTCGGCTCCTTTAACATGGCGTGCAGAGGGTTTGGGGATCTTGGAGAGTGCTCCTGGGGGCCGGGGAGGGCAAAACCTTTTTTTTTTAAATTTACCTCTTCAAAATCTTAGTGTGTCTTATACTCCGGTGCGTCTTATAGTCTGAAAAATACGGTATGTTTTCAATTGATTGTTAGTTCCCCAGGGATACCTGATGTGCAGATGGGCAGCTGCAAGGTTTAAACCAGGGGTCTCTTAACTTGGTCACTTGAAGACTTGTGGACTTCAACTCCCAGAATGGCTGGCTGGGGAATTCTGGGTTGGAGACCCCCCCCCCCGTTATGGCTCGCCAGCGGAGCTAGTGGCAAGCTCAGACAGTGGGGAGGTTGGGGAGGAACATGGGCCAGTCCTGGAGACAGGGGAAGAGATGAGGCCAGGGCTGTCCGACAGTTATCAGCTGCCTTCGGAGTCGGAGATCAATGGGGCAGAAGAACAGCTGGAGCCTGTTCCCAGTGTGCGCATGTGCAGAGCTGCCAGGAGAAGGGGCTAAGGAACAAGGGACATCTCGGGAGTAAGGCCACAGGTGGAAGGTGAATGGCCCCTCCCAGAGGATATAAAAGAGGAGTGAAAGGGGAGTGGAGTTTGCAGGAGACCATTAGTTCAATTCATTAGGGTGAAGACCTGTTCCTGACTTCATGCTAAGTAATTGCTGATACAGCTTGTTGTTTCAAAGATATCGGCCTGGCCGTTCTCCAAGCCTGATAAAGGTCTGTAGTTGTGAGCTATCTTAGCAATAGCAATAGCAGTTAGACTTATATACCGCTTCATAGGGCTTTCAGCCCTCTCTAAGCGGTTTACAGAGTCAGCATATCGCCCCCAACAGTCTGGGTCCTCATTTCACCCACCTCGGAAGGATGGAGGGCTGAGTCAACCTTGAGCCGGTGAGATTTGAACCGCTGAACTGCAGATAGCAGTCAGCTGAAGTGGCCTGCAGTACTGTACCCTAACCACTGCGCCACCTTGACTCTTGAAAGACTTGGCTGGAGAGGAATTCCCTTTAACCTAAATAAAAGAGGTTTTATCGGGACGAGGAGTCGGCTTCATGATCTTGGGAAGCCTAGGTCAAAACACCCCATTGATTTAAAAAAAAAACCCACACACAAAACAAGAAACATACATCATGCTGGTGCGCACACCTTTTATCTTTTCTTGAAGTTGTGCAAGCACCTAATTGTGTGCTCTGGGATGGGAAAGACTGACCCACAATGTTTACGGCTTTCCTCGATCCGATGAGGTTGGGGATGCAAAAATGGACTTGCCTGAAGTGGCTACGTTCATGAGCCGACACACCAAAGCGTGGCCGGACTGTTTGGAGACCCCCCCAAAACCTGAACCTCTTTTGCGTATCCTCTCTTCCAGGACCAGCAACATCAGCAAAGCCCCCGTCATTGTCGTGGGGAACAAGCGGGACCTGCAACGGCAACGCTTCACGCCCCGCCGGACGCTCTCCCTGCTCGTGAAGAAGACCTGGAAGTGCGGCTACATGGAGTGCTCGGCCAGATACAACTGGCACATTGTCCTCCTTTTCAAAGAGCTGCTGTGCAGCACCGTGGCCCACGGGTGCAGGGGGAATCACTCCGCCGTGCGCCTCCAGGGGGCGCTGCACAGAAACAGGTGCAGCCTCATGTGAGCCGGGAGTGGAGTATGGAACGGGCTGGAGGGCGGGCAAGGTCTTGAACCTGCATCTAAAACAGGGGTGTCAAACTCAATTTTCATCGAGGGCTGTGGTTGATCTCGGGGCAGGGGGAAAGGCATGGCCAACTGGGTGAATGTTGAAAACTGAGTGGGCATGGCCAGTTTGAGATCTTGAGATCTCCCCAAACTTCTGGCATGTTTCCTCTTCGCACTTGGTAGACCAGGGGTTGGCAACTTGTGGCTCCAGAGCCGCATGTGGCTCTTTCATCCCTCTGCTGCGGCTCTCTGTCGCCAGTCGGCTCCTCGATCCGATGAGGTTGGGGATGCAAAAATGGACTTGCCGGAAGTGGCTACATTCACACCAAAGCGTGGCTTTGATAGGGCTTTCAGTTAGGACAGGAAGAGGAAAAAGGATGCCATGCTAGGAGGAGACTCTATGGTGGGGGAACCAGACTTCCAGTCGGCAGAGGAAAAAGGATGCCATGCTAGTGCTAGAGGAGACTCTATGGTGGGGGAACCAGATTTCCAATCAGCAGAGGAAAAAGGATGCTGCACTAGGAGGAGACTCTATGGTGGAGGAACCAGACTTCCAATCGGCAGAGGAAAAGGATGCCACACTAGGAGGAGACTCTATGGTGGGGGAACCAGACTTCCAGTCAGCAGAGGAAAAAGGACGCCGCACTAGGAGGAGACTCTATGGTGGGGGAACTGGATTTCCGGTTGGCTCCAGAATTGTACTGGGAGCTTCCGATTAGGATCTTTGTGGCTCTTTGAGTGTTTAAGGTTGCCGATGGCTGGGGTAAACCATGTTGAAGTGATGCGGGCTGGCCCAATACATTTTCCAGGATGGCCGCATGGATCTGACCGGATCCGGCCCACGGGCCTTGTGTTTGACACCCCGGGCGCTTTAAGATGGATGGACTTCGGCTGGCTGGGGAATTCTGGGAGTTGAAGTCCACCCATCTGAAAGCAGCCAAATTTGGACACCCCTGGACCTTGGCAAGTCAAACGTTGGAAGAGAATCCTAGCCATTTATGATGGTTGTGGAAATCCTACGAACTATGGTCGTTCCCAGTGTCCGTTGACAGGGATGGCTTTTATAATGACACCCGTGGAAAGGCCCCCTTTGGGGGTCAAAGGAATAAAGGATGCAACGGATAGGATCACAACCCAAAGCCTTTTCGCCATCTGGGACTCTTGCAGACGCCGGGGCTCGAGAATCGAAATAAGGATGCGATAGCCTGCCACTGTCTGGTTAGGCTTACTTAGAAGGAGAGTTTTCCATTCTGAACAATGCCAATATTCAGGGGTTCCCCAATTTTGCAATACCAGGACACCTTGAAACAATGAATTAATTTTGCACAACTCTCTCTCTCTCCCTCTCTCTCACACACACACAAACACCCAAGAATTCATACCCTCGTTGGGTTGGGTGAGAAATAAAAGAAAGCATTGAGTAAAAGGATAACTCAACTAACATTCATCCTAGCTTCTTGACGGGGGGTTATTTTTACAGTGGGCAGAATTTGTTCTTCGCTCAATAAAGCTTTTCTTTTTTGAAATTCGCAGGAGGGAGGGAAGGAGGAAAGAAAGAAAGAAAAAGAAAGAAAGAAGCCTGACTTAACCTTGAGCTGGTCAGGATCGAACTGCAGGCAGTGAGCTAGCCTGCAGTACTGCATTCTAACCAGGAGGGAGGGAGTGAAGGAGGGAGAGAGGAAGGCAGGCAGGCTGAGTTAACCTTGAGCTGGTCAGGATCGAACTGCTGGCAGTTTGAAGGGAAGGAGGGAGGGAGGGAGGGAGGGAGGGAGGGAGGGAGGGAGGGAGGGAGGAAGGAAGGAAGGAAGGAAGGAAGGAAGGAAGGAAGGAAGGAAGGAAGGAAGGAAGGAAGGAAGAGTTAACCTTGAGCTGGTCAGGATCGAACTGCTGGCAGTTCAGAGGGAAGGAGGAAGAAGGAAGGAAGGAAGGAAGGAAGGAAGGAAGGAAGGAAGGAAGGAAGGAAGGAAGGAAGGAAGAGTTAACCTTGAGCTGGTCAGGATCGAACTGCTGGCAGTTCAGAGGGAAGGAGGAAGAAGGAAGGAAGGAAGGAAGGAAGGAAGGAAGGAAGGAAGGAAGGAAGGAAGAAAGGAAGAGTTAACCTTGAGTTGGTCAGGATCGAACTGCTGGCAGTTCAGAGGGAAGAAGGAAGGAAGGAAGGAAGGAAGGAAGGAAGGAAGGAAGGAAGGAAGGAAGGAAGGAAGGAAGGAAGGAAGAGTTAACCTTGAGCTGGTCAGGATCAAACTGCAGGCAGTGAGCTAGCCTGCAGTACTGCACTCTAACCACAAGGAAGGAAGGAAGGAGGGAAGGAGGAAGGAAGGAAAAGAGCACGAGGAAAGGAAAAAAGAAGGAAGAGAGAGGGAGAGCAAATAGCAATAGCAATAGCAGTTAGACTTATATACCGCTTCATAGGGGTTTCAGCCCTCTCTAAGCGGTTTACAGAGTCAGCATATCGCCCCCAACAATCCGGGTCCTTATTTCATCCACCTCGGAAGGATAGAAGGCTGAGTCAACCCTGAGCCGGTGAGATTTGAACCGCTGAACTGCAGATAACAGTCAGCTGAAGTGGCCTGCAGTACTGCACCCTAACCACTGCGCCACCTCGGCTCTTGAATGAGCAAATGAAAGATGTCAATTACCCCACCAAAATCCGTGCACTTTTCCGATCTGGAGCACAGCGTACTTCCGTACTAACACACCCATTTACACACACACACACTCACAAAAAAGGGGGGGCGGGGAAGCAGAGGATGTGTCAGTCTTTACTGTCTAAGTTCAGGAGTTTGCAGGTCAGTTTAATCAGCTACATTCACAGGGTTGGATTGCAGGCACTCTAAGGGCGGAGAGCCAGGCTCCCTATTCCTTATATAAATATGCATAGATTTATTCAACAGACCTCCAGTGATCGGGGGGGGGGATGGGGGGCGGCGTGGGGGTGGGTTGTCGCGCAGGCCGAGAGGAGCCCTGCCCAAGAGAAATCCACGTGCAAAGACTTCGGCGCTCCCTCCCTCCCTGCTCACACTTTCCCACTCGCGCGACCGACGTTTCGCCACCAGCAACAATTGCCTTGCAGAATTGGTGGGGGTGGGTGGGGGAGTCCCTTCCGTCCAGTTCCCACAAAGGTCTACACAGCATCTCCCTTGTCAGAGACACTTAGGTGCCGCTCGGCGTCTGTGGTGACACTCCGCCACGGCTACTTTTGCTGGGAGAGGAAAAATTCGACTCCAAATGGGACCCACTGAACTGGAGCCGAACCCCTCTCTCCAACCAGTCCTTCGGCATCCCCCCCCTTCTGCCTCCCCACCCCCAATCAAGCCCACCCACCCCCCCATAAGGCACTCTTCCAATTCTGTGCAGCCTTGCGCGGGAACAAGGGGAGCGTGCAGAAGACGGAAGGGGCAACTGCCCCCCCCCTACACGACGCCCTGACCAGAACGCAACGCTCCTTTCCCAAATCCTGACTCATTCGAATGCCGACGCAGCCTCTCCGGCGGAAGGACTGGGGCAAATTCTTTGGGGGGAGGAGGGAAGAAGTAAAAAAAATAAAATAAAAAATCAAGAGGGCAACCACGGGCGTGCAAGCAAAGTCCCCCTCCTTTTTGCTTTTGAAAACCCTGTTCCCGAAAACCGTGGCCTGCCACCTCGCTAGCATAGTAGGGACTTACGGCAAATCGGGTTAAGCCTCGCGGGGGGTGGGGTCCGCTTTAAGTGCTGGAAAATTTATGTTTTACCGACAAAGACAAAAAGGGAGACTAGTATAGATCTATTTCAAGCTATTTAGCTCTCAGCAGCTAGCCGTTTCTGGGATTCAAAGGTGGGCTGCTTGCGTATTAGGTAGATGTATTAATCTCTAAGCCACAGGTTCTCCTTGCTTTGTCAGCTGTACCAGAGGGAAGATTATGTGCTTTTTCTATCAAGGCAACCTGATTTTGTTGCGCCAGAGGAGCTGGCAGCAGATTCGGAGAGTGAGGAGGGTTGGGGAGGAACAGGAGCCAGTCCTGGAGTCTGGGGAAGGCTCTGAGGAGGGCTCTGTGTCGGAGGCAGAGAGGGGGCCAGGGCCGTATGCCAGTTATCAGCTGCCTTCAGACATCAGTGAGGCAGAAGAACAGCTGGAGCCTGTTCCCAGTGTGGTCATGCGCAGATGAAGGGAACAGCTAAAGAACAGGGGTCGACTTGGGAGTAAGGCTGCAGGGGGGATGATGAATGGGCCCTCCCAGAGGAAATAAAAGAGGAGCGACAGGGGAATGGAGTTTGCAGGAGACAATTAGTTCACTTCATTGGTTCGTGACTCTCTGAGACTCCTGGCCAAGTTTTGCAGATATCGGCCTGTCAGCTCTCCAAGCCAGAGAAGGTCTGTGACCGTAAATCCTCCCTTGAAAGACTTTGCTGGACGTGAATGAGCAGAATTCACAGTCAATTAATAAAAGGGTTTTTTGTCGGGACAAGGAGTTGGCTTCAGGCTCTCGGGAAGCTTCGGTCAGAACAGATCTACCCAAATATGGAACAGCTAGCTGATGAGAGCTTGAAATAGATCTATGCTAGTCTCCCTTCATTTCTTTGTCAGTAAAACATAAATTTAACACAAAAAATAATTTGTCACAAAAGCGACTGCCTGCGAAGACTCCCGGATTGGGGCGGAAAGGTGAAAGCAGAAGCCGTATCGCCTGTCCCATATTTGGGTTGACTAGGTTGCCCTGATTTTAAAAAAAAGAGACACTTTTAGTGCTGGACTTTCTGTCCAAACGAAACAAGAACGTTGTTGGAACCCGCGGATGTGCTACACACAGTCCTCGACTTACGACCATTGAAAAAAAAACCTGTTCCAAGTTACGATTGCACTGAAAATTGGGACTTTCAACGGAGTCACGGCCGAACCGTGGTTAAACTTCAGATGCTTGCTGTTTGCGAGGAGGGGGATTTTGAGGAAGTTAATAGGGACAGGTGGATTCGTTTAATGACTGTGGCGAAACAGGTCGTAACATCGGACATGGCTCAGTTACCAACTGTGTAACTTAGGGATACAGGTTGCGGTTTCTATGTTGGTAAATCGAGGACTGCTTGCGCTGAGCTAAGAGGGAAACACCATGATGGCGGAACCTGGACAGTGATTGACCAAGGGAGTGAATATTAACCCTGACGCTCCCTTTAGTCTCCAGTGTTAAAGGACTTCCCCATGCAAGCCTTTCACACGTACGCACCCCCCCCAACAACAACACATGCACACACGGAACCTAAGCGCCAACCTCTCGGTCCCGCAATTTAAGCTCTGCCGTCTTCCGGCCTCTCGTTCCAAAAATAAAATATAGAAGGATGAATCTCCTTTTGCGATCCAAAGCTTTCTGACCCGTCCCTCCTCCATCCCTCCCTCCATCCCCCTCTCCTCCCACCACCCAAAAATAAATCTCTCTTCTGCACAGCAGCATATGATAAAGTCACACGGGGAAAAAGGTCCACGGAAGCAGCTAGAAAGACAGGGCCGGACCATGGAAGCGGGTGCAGGGGGGAAGGAGGAGGCGGCGTAGGCGGTGCTGTCCACCGGTGCCTAGGCCCAAGTCCCCTCGTCAGCCACGCCAGACTCCACCGAACCGCCGGAACACTCCCCGAAGGACGAGGAGAAGATGTTGTGGAAGGCCGCCCATCCCCGGCGCTCGGACCGACCTCTGCCCGGACTGTCCTTGGCAGTGGTGCTTCCCGCCGGAGGCTTCTGGGCTCCGGAAGCCTTGTAGCTGAGGGGTGTAGGGATTTTCGACGGGGTCTTGTCCGGTTGGGAGTCGGCCCGGGGTTTGATTTGCGGGCGCAGCTTCAGCTTGTCGATGGAAGGCACGAGGTCGGGATTACTCAGGGACGACTGTGCCGAAGGGGATGTGTCGAGGGTCTCCAGGACATCCTGGAGGGAGGATCCCCGCTTTGTGTGGGAAGGGACCGGCTCCCCAGAGGCCCAGGGGCTATCCACCAGAGTCTCGCCCAGCTCCAGACCCTCCTGGACCTCCTGGACGTCGTTCAGTCCCAGGTAGCAGTTGCTTTCATCGGATGAGCTGGAAAGGACCGGTTTCCTCCAGCGGCTCCTTCGGTCACGGTAACCGGATGAGTCCCAGAGCTCGGAAACTTCTGCCGAGCCATTGTGGAAATCCACCGGCTCGGAACTGCCGGCCGTCTGGTGGGCTGCCTTCCGCTTGGACTCCTCGGGTTGGAGACCGTACTTGCTGAAGACGTTGAGGGAGGAAGAGGAGGAGCTGGAGGAGCAGTAGGCGGAATCGGCGGTCCCTTGGTCCGGATTCGCGGGCAAGAGCCGGGCGCCGTTGCAGGCCTGGCTGCCCAGGTCCAGCTCTTCGTCCATTTCCAAACCTATCATTTTAGCGTTGGCTAGGAATTCTTCCTCCAGGCGCCGGTAGAGCTGCTGCTCCTGGCTCGGGTCGAGGCGCAGCGGGGTGCGGAAAGCTTGTGCCATCACTGCCAACTCTTGCCCTAAAGGGTCGTCGGGCTGTCCGGAAGGCCCACTCTGCCCCAACTGGGGCTGCCTCGTGGCCGCACGTTGTCCGGTCAAGCAGGGCTGTCGCTGACGTCCTGGGGCCGGTGGAGGCATTCGGATGGAGGGATTGGCTATTTTGGTAGCAGGCAAGGAACCCCGGCGCTTGGTGGGGGCAGGGCTACGGGAACCCACCGGGGTCAGCTGACCCCTTGCCGGGCTCTTGGTCCTGGGGGTGTTTCTTCCAGAACCCCCGGCGTTCTCCTTGGTCTCATTGGCTCGTGTCCAGGAATGTTGTCCATCCTTGGCTCGGCTGATGAGCAACACAGGCTCCCCTCCAGGCCTTCCCTGGCTGCGGGCCCGGGGACGAGGGCTCTGCGATCCAGGCTTGTTGGGCCGGTTTGTCACGCGAGGACGGCCCCGCTCTTCTGACTCAACCTTCCTAGGCACCGCCATGGTTTTCGGCAAGCTGAGACGGTCTCGTGACTGACTCCGGCTGGTTGGCGGCCGTTTGGGCCCGACGTGGAGCTGTGAAGCAGGTCCCTCGGAGACACGCCTCCCCGCCTCCTTCCTGAGTGCCAGGCTGGCGTCCTCGCTCCGCTTCCTTCCCAAGCTGGCACTGTGCCTGGAGGAGGAGGAGGAGGAGTCGCTGTCTCCGGAAAGACGCCGGGCCCTGGGGTTCCTGCAAGAAAGAAGGGCAGCCTTTAAAAGACATTCGGCTCTCTGGGATCTACCGTATTTTTCAGAGTATAAGACAGACCAAGATTTTGAAGAGGTAAATAAAAAGGAAAGTTTTTGCACTCTGCAGGCCTCCCAAACCCTCTGCACGCCTCGTTTTTTGTGAAAAACAGGGCATGCAGAGAGTTTGAGGCATCTGCCAAGTTCTCCTGGGGCAAAAACGAGCAAAAAACGGCCCATTTTTCACGAAAATGGCTCCTTTTTTTGCAAAAAAATCCAGTGCATGCATAGCCTTTGGGAGGCTTGTAGGGTGCTCCTGAGGGCAGAGGGGGCAAAAACGAGCCTGTTTTTCATTCGTTTTTGCCCTCCCCGTCCCCTAGGAGCACGTCGCAGGCCTCCCAAACCCTCTTGAGAGACCGCCTTCTGCCGATTACCTCCCACAGACCCTTTTGATCCCACAGATTAGGCCTCCTCCGTATTCCATCTGCCGGCCAATGTCGGCTGGCGACTACTCGGAGGAGGACCTTCTCTGTGGCTGCCCCGGCCCTTTGGAACGAGCTCCCCGTGGAGATTCGGACCCTCTCCACCCTTCGGGCCTTCCGGACGGCCGTGAAGACCTGGCTGTCCCAGCAAGCCTGGGGTTGAGTCCCCCCCCCTTACTCGAATTTGCTGTGTCTGTTGTGCTTTTAAATTGTCCGATTGTTTTTGTCTTACTTTTTGTAATTTCCCCTCCCTTGGCTTTTGTTCAGCCGCCCTGAGTCCCTTCGGGGAATAGGGCGGCCTACAAATTGAATAAACTCCAAACTCCAAACTCTGCACGTCCATTTTTGCGAAAGGGGCAGGGTGTGGGGAGGCCAAAAATGCTGTATTCAGTGTATAAGACGCACCCAGATTTTTACCCTCTTTTTTTGGTGGGAAAGGTGCGTCTTATATTCTGAAAAATATGGTGAGTTTCTTTTTTTTTCTGATTGCAGATGTTCCTATATTTATTTCTGTTTTGCAGCAGCAAAAAAAAACCTGGGAGGAATCTGAAAGCTCCCTTCCAGACCAAGCAGGGAGGTGCTTCTGGTTTTTCAAAACGTTGATGTCTGAAAAGTGGCTCCTAGTCTCTCTTAACCTCCAGTTCTGTTTTTCTGTCTACCCCACCCTTTCCACTTAAAGTCCATTACGGAGCAATTACCAGACTAGATAACCAGGAGAGCCTCCTCGGCTTTCCTTACTCACAGCTCTGGCTCAGAAAGCCGTCTGGAAAAAATCCGTCATCACATCAGGCGGCCTCTCTGCCTTACGTCTGTGGTTTGGGGTGAGTCACCCTTGGCTGCTGTTCTGTTTTCCCAACACCTGGCTGGGGATGACTTCGACTTCTCTTCTGCTATCTGTCTAGGCCAGGGGTCTCCAAACTTGAAAACTTTGTTTTCAGGCCTGCAGCCATCTTTTCTTTTGGGTCTTTGGTCTGCCACATTTTCTATTATTCTACTATGCCTTTTCTATTATGGGAAAATGGGAATGGGGATTGTACGGGGTTAGATGATATGTAGCCATAACAACATTCTTTCTAGAAAGCCAAGGTCATCCTTTGTCTCTGCACCAGTGGTGGGTTTCAAAAATTGTTCGAACCTACTCTGTGGGTGTGGCCTCCTTTGTGGGAGTGGCTTGCTGCCCATGTGACCGGATGGGAGTGGCTTGCCGCCCATGTGACCAGATATGAAGATGCCGACGACACTTGTCAGAACCACCTTAAATTACCTCACACACAGCATATGATGTAAACTTGTTTTTTTAAAAGGCATCTTTGGTTTGCGTTAAAACAACTTCAACACACGCAATGTTCTGATTGCACCACAAACGCAGGAGTCATCCTTACCTTTCACAGAGGCACTGAGTTTTATAAATATGAGCATGATAGTGTAGAATAATCATAGCCAAGGACCAGGGGTGGGTTTCAAAAAAAATTGGAACCTCTTCTGTAGGTGTGGCCTGCTTTCCGGGTCCACTGGTGGAACCTCTTCTAACCGGTTTGGTAGATTTGATGAACCGGTTCTACCAAATAGGTGCGAACTGGTAGGAACCCACCTCTGCTCTGCACCTCTGCACCTGACCGGAACCTGATGGGTGGAAGCTGCCAGCGTGGCAGTGGGAGATTGGACCATGGGATGGGCTTATGGGTGTGGGGAGGGCAGGATCTTGAACTTTCAACTGGGTGGGGAAAACCGGGAAGCTTTCAGATTCGGGTTCTCCCAGATGTGCCAATTATGGCTCTCTTAATAAATTGGAACTTTGAGGAATCCTTTGCCTTGGACTCTGATTTAATTTTGGATGCTATTTGGAACCCTGACACTTTGAAGACTTGTGTCTATGGAGATTCTCAGATTAAGATTAAGATTAAGATTTAGTTTATTTGTATGCCGCCCTTCTCCGGGAGGGACTCAGGGCAGCGAACAACTCAAAAGGGGAAAAGGGGATACAAACACAATACACGTAATTAAAATACACAAGAGTCATACAGCCATACAAGTCGAGAGGGGAGGGGAACTCATCAACCCCAGGCCTGCCAGCACAGCCAGGTCTTGACGGCTTTCCGGAAGGCCTGGAGAGAGGTGATCTCAGGATTGGAGTACTGTTTCCTTGTATTTTTATGCAACAACTACAATAACATTCAGCCAGCAGATGGCAGTGTTTACAAGTTTGGATCTATGGTATACATTCTATGTCCTTTTGTTGAAAGAAAAGTTTCCTGTTTCCTGTTAAAACAGTTAAGCAGTAAAGCACATGGTGACTGTACACTCTGTTTGATCTGTAATGCTATATATAAACAGAATTTCTAATGCTCAGTCATCCAGGTCATAGTTACCTCAAAAATGTTTTTTTTTTCAAAAAACAGCTAGTTTCAGCTAGACTGTTTTTCCTTGAGGAAGGAAACATTTTGTTTCTCATCCAAGTTCAATTGATGAAGCTTCTTGGACGTGTGGCAAAATTCTCATTCTTCTTTCTCACAGAAAAACAGTCCAGTTGCCTTTAAGATTTGTGGACTTCCCAAAAATTCTGGGAGTTGAAGTCCACAAATCTTAACGTTGCCAAGTTTGGAGGCACCTGGTGTAGGGCCGGTACGTGATTATGGATGAAACATGCAACAGTGATACCCCCCATTTGGCACTTGGCACCATGTCCAAGAATCTTACAAAATACATCAAGAAATTTCACCTTCCTGCAATAACACCGGTGGAACTGCAAAAAACTGCACTACTTGGAGCATCGTGCATCTTAAGAAGATACTTGGTCAATAGCTAGGATGCTGGAAGCAACCCCTATCAACCATCAGCGCCAGTCAATGATATTTGTGATACGTTTTATAAATGTGCACTTGACTGAGTTTTACGTTCATTGAATAAAAGAGACAAATAACGACATAGAATGTATACCATAGATCCAAACTTGTAAACACTGCCATCTGCTGGCTGAATGTTACTGTAGTTGTTGCATAAAAATACAAGGAAACAGTACTCCAACCCTGAGGAATCTCCATAGACACAAGTCTTCAAAGTGTCAGGGTTCCAAATAGCATCCAAAATTAAATCAGAGTCCAAGGCAAAGGATTCCTCAAAGTTCCAATTTATTAAGAGAGCCATGTGGGCACATCTGGGAGAACCCAAATCTGAAAGCTTCCTAGTTTTCCCCATCCAGTTGAAAGTTCAAGATCCTGCCCCCCATACCCACAAGTCCTTCCCATGGCCCAATCTCCCCACTGCCACGCTGGCAGCTTCCACCCATCCGGTTCCGGTCAGGTGCAGAGTTGGAAAGACAAAGGATGTCCTTGGCTTTCAAGAAAGAATGTTGTTATGGCTACATATCATCTAACCCCTTACAATCCCCCTTCCCATTTTCCCATAATAGAAAAGGCATAGTAGAATAATAGTAGACAACAACAACTGCAAAAATTCATCTTACTCGGAACTGCTTATTTACTCAAATGTTACCTTAAAAGCTCTTTAAGTCCTTGGTTAGGACCTGAACTGTTAAGTTTTCACCAGTCCCAGACGGTGAATCGAGTTGAAGATTAAATGTTAAATGATACTAATAATCGAGCAATTACACATTGGAAGCTTTGCCAGAAGTTTGGGTTCAAATGCAGCAAAATTTGCCGGGAACAACAAGTTTTTGAAAATGAACAAGTCAAGATCCTTGTCTCCAAACTTATGGTGAGAACTTTATCCTGACTTTCAAGCGGAGGTGAAATAGCAATAGCAATAGCAGTTAGACTTATATACCGCTTCATAGGGCTTTCAGCCCTCTCTAAGCGGTTTACAGAGTCAGCATATTGCCCCCACAACAATCCGGGTCCTCATTTTACCCACCTCGGAAGGATGGAAGGCTGAGTCAACCCTGAGCCGGTGAGATTTGAACAGCCGCAGAACTGCAGTCAGCTGAAGTAGCCTGCAGTGCTGCATTTAACCACGGCGCCACCTTGGCTCTTAAGATTGTGTGAGATTGTGTGCGAGTCAGTTGTGTACATAGCTCTTGTGTTATTTTTGTGTAAAGTGTGATAGCTTGTTTTTGAGCTCTCTCTGACTCTGTGTGGTTCCCGCTTGTCGCGCCAAGCCACCGGTCACGTGACCACCAAGCCACACCCCCTAAAGCCACACCCACAGAAGCGGTAGGGGAAATGTTTGAATCTCACCACTGCCTTCAAGATGCAAACCCCCCCTCCTTACCTGACTGAAAGGTGGGAATCTACTGTGTCCTGGTGGGCTTGGGACGTGCACCCCCTCAAAGGGCTGGCACCCCTCTGTCCTGACGTGCTACATTTCCCACTGGATGGAGCCAGCGATCCCTGCCTTGGCGGGGTAGCCGTCCCAGACCTCTTGGTGGGAGGGACGGGACGGTTTCCTTTGGGGAGAGACGGGTCCCCTCCAGCCAAGAGCCGTTTCTCCCCCAAGTGGTGGGTCTCGGAGACTTTATGCAGGCCCGTAGTTTCAGCCCGACGCTGAGTGGTGGGGCTGTTTGCCTGGGGGCTGGCCAGGCCGCTCGTTTTCTGGGGGGAGAAGCCGAGCCCCCGACTCTGGGTCAGACGGTGAGCTGCGGAAAAATGAGAAAGAATAGCCAAACGAATCAGCCAGCGTGAGTTCAAGAGACTGAAGGTGACTCAAAAGATAACAGAAGACGGTTGGACATACGTATAAAATCCACAGATGGGAATAGATGTGTTGATATCTGTTTGTCTGTCTCTGTCTATTTCTATCTATCTCTCTATCTCTCTATTTATCTATCTCTATCTCTATCTTTCTATCTCTCTATCTATATCTCACTTTCTATCTCTATCTCTCTCTTTATCTCTCTATCTATATCTATCTATCTATCTATCTATCTATCTATCCATCTCTATCTCTCATCTCTCTCTCTATCTTATATTTAATCTCTCTCTCCCCCTCTCTATCTTCATCCATCTCTCTCTCTATCTCACTTTCTATCTATCTATCTCTTTATCTCTCTCTCTATCTATCTATCTCTCTATCTATCTACTTATCTCTCTCTCCATCTCTCTCTCTCTATCTTATATTTAATCTCTCTCTCTCCCCCTCTCTATCTTCATCCATCTCTCTATCTATCTCTCTATCTTTCTATCTCTCTATCTATATCTCACTTTCTATCTCTCTCTCTTTATCTCTCTCTATATCTATCTATCTATCTATCTATCTATCTATCTACTTATCTCTTTCTCCATCTCTTTTTCTCTATCTTATATTTAATCTCTCCCCCCTCTATCTCTGTCTGTCTGTCTGTCTGTCTGTCTATCTATCATCTATCTATCTATCTATCTATCTATCTATCTATCTATCTATCTATCTATCTAACTAACTAACTAACTAACTAACTAACTATCAACATCTATCTATCTATCTATCTATCTATCTATCTATCTATCATCTATCTATCTATCTATCTATCTATCTATCATCTATCTATCTATCTATCTATCTATCTATCTATCTATCTATCATCTATCTATCTATCTATCTATCTATCTAACTAACTAACTAACTATCTATCAACATCTATCTGTCTGTCTGTCTGTCTGTCTGTCTGTCTGTCTGTCTGTCTGTCTATCTATCTATCTATCTATCTATCTATCTATCTATCTATCTATCTATCTATCTATCTATCTATCTATCTATCTATCATCTATCTATCTTTCTATCACGTCCGATGATGGATATGGCACAAGAAGAAAAAGAATAATAATAATATGTATATAGCAACAAATGGCTGATGGCTACAAGTCACCAGGGGGCGCCATTGAAATGCTGCAACTCAATCAACATCCTGCTCGATTCTCCAAGTTGGAAGCCACTTTTTAATTATGTCATTTTTCTTTTTGGATGAATATTGTTTCCTGTTCCCTTCTCACAGGAAGCTTCCAGTTAACTCCTTGGGGGATACATAGAGAGCATAAATCGGGCTCTTTTTAACCACTGGGCACTCTTAAAATTACAGCATTGTACGGAATTTTACACGGGCTTTGCACCTGTAAGGACATTTTTCAAAACAACTTTCCCTTTTGCTGCTGACGTTCAGATCCCCTACCGGTTTGAGGTATCATCAGGCACACAGGGGGTAGCATTTGAACTCAGAGCCCAGCCTGATGTGCTTCGCAGCCAGCAGCTCCCAGCCATCAAAGCTATTGACCTTGATCTCAAAGCTCATTGAAGTTTTCGCTTTAGGGATCTTAGCTGAACTCAAAACTTTCAGCAGAATTGGAACTGCCAGTACACGGGGAAGGGAGACCACTGAGAGATTCCAGAGCTATAGGGAAGCCTGGGATGTCAAAGACGATCCAGAAAGTGTGTGGGGGGGAAGCAAGCCATTTCTCTACGATTGAGCCCCTCCCCCTTCAAAAAGCAATTGAACAGAGATATGAAATAAGTAGGGGCAAGAAGGGAGGGGCAAGAAGTTAGCAGTTAGACTTATATACCGCTTCATAGGACTTTCAGCCCTCTCTAAGCGGTTTACAGAGTCAGCCTATCGCCCCCACAGTCTGGGTCCTCATTTCACCCACCTCGGAAGGATGGAAGGCTGAGTCAACCTTTGAGCCGGTGAGATTAGAACCGCTGAACTGCAGATAACAGTCAGCTGTAGTGGCCTGCAGTACTGCACCCTAACCACTGTGCCACCTCGGCTCTATAAGTTCATATAAGACCCTCCCTTAGTTTCTTGGGCTGTCAAGGTGTCCAGGGAAGGGCTGGACTTTCACACTGGAAAGTTCCTGTCAAGGTAGCATTGCAATAAAATTGAATTAGCTCTTATAAGATAAGATTACGTAAATTCCACTCAGTTTCGGTTTTGTGCCTTTCCTTATTAGGATTAGAATTAGGGCTGACATGATAGTAGCATTCCAGTATTTGAGGGGCTGCCCCAAAGAAGAGGGAGTCAAGCTATTCTCTAAAGCACCTGAGGGCAGGACAAGAAGCAATGGGTGGAAACTAATCAAGGAGAGAAGCAACTTGGAATGAAGGAGAAACTTCCTAATAATGGGAACAATGAACCAGTGGAACAGCTTGCCACCAGAAATCGTGGGCGCTTCATCACTGGAGGTTTTCAAGAAGAGATTGGACCGCCATTTGCCTGGAATGTTACAGGGCTTCCTGCCTGAACAGGGGGTTGGACTAGAAGACCTCCCAGGTCCCTTCCAGCTCTATTCTATTCTCCTCCTCCTCCTTTCTGCAGTAGGGTCCCTACTAATACATCATCCAAAAGTCAAGTATAGTCTTGGATATTCACATACTACTACAACGTCTAAGTTGCTTCTCTCCTTGATTAGTTTCCACCCATTGTTTCTTGTTCTACCCTCAGGTGCTTTGGAGAATAGCTTGACTCCCTCTTCTTTGGGGCAACCCCTGAGATATTGGAAGACTGCTATCCTGTCTCCCCTGGTCCTTCTTTTCATTAAACTGGACATACCCAGTCCCTGCAACCGTTCTTCATATATTCTTCTTGTTCATTTGAGTTCCTTGTCTGTTCCCCTTCCTCTCCTATCTCTGCTTTCGACAAGTTTTCTTGTATGGTCCCGAGTCTTCATACATGACACTCATGTGCCTTTCCTGGCGCCAAGCCCCCCCCCCAACTCTCCCTCCCAGGGTACTTACAGACAGAGGTGCACCGGCAGGGATCATGCTTATCCAGGTAGTGCTCCAATGTGTCCCAGCCCCCTCCTACACGCACCATCACGTGGCTGCGGAGAACCTAGGAAGGGATGAATGAAAATAGCATCGTCCAAGGACACCATTTGGAAGTCTCTTTAAGCGCTGGATCAAGTCCGGTTTTACCCAATCTTTTTTTTATATATACCTAATTTTTACTTATGATTTTTTTTTCCCCCTTTGACATCCCAAAGGGCTTGGTGAACCGCCTATTTTCTGGATCAATACACTTTGCGTGCTGTTCTGATCTTGCCATTTAAATAGAAATAATCGTGATTTTTTCAACTTCTAACGTTTGTGCCTACATAGCAATTATAATATGTTCTATTATACGTATCTCAGTATAAGGGAAATAGCAATATAGCAGTAGCAATAGCAATAGCAGTAGACTTATATACCGCTTCATAGGCCTTTCAGGCCTCTCTAAGCGGTTTACAGAGAGTCAGCATATTGCCCCCAACAATCTGGGTCCTCATTTTACCCACCTCGGAAGGATGGAAGGCTGAGTCAACCCTGAGCCGGTGAGATTTGAACCGCTGACCTGCTGATCTAGCAGTAGCCTGCAGTGCTGCATTTAACCACTGCGCCACCTTGGCTCCCCTCACACACACACACACACGTGCTGGTCGTTAAGCGAATCGCTGCAAAGTTGTAAAAGAGGGCAAACTGCCTGTTTTAACGACGGAAACATTCGGCTTAATTGTGAGGACAACCTGTATATTCAGATACAAGATCGTGTGAAGCGTTAATACCACTTTATAAGGCCTTGGTAAGGCCACACTTGGAATACGGCATCCAGTTTTGGTCGCCACGATGTAGAAAAGATGTTGAGATTCTGGAAAAAGTGCAGAGAAGAGCAAGAAAGAGGATGAAGGGACTGGAGGCCAAAACATATGAAGAACAATTGCAGGAACTGGGTATGTCCAGTTTAATAGAAAGAAGGACCAGGGGAGACATGATAGCAGTCTTCCAATATCTCAGGGGCTGCCACAAAGAAGAGGGAGTCAAGCTATTCTCAAAAGCACCGGAAGGCAGGACAAGAAGCAATGGATGGAAACTAACCAAGGAGAGAAGCAACTTAGAACTGAGGAGAAATTTCCTGACAGTGAGAACATTCAATCAGTGGAATAACTTGCCTCCAGAAGTTGTAAATGCTCCAACACTGGACATTTTTAAGATGTTGGATAATCATTTGTCTGAAGTGGTGTAGGGTTTCCTGCGTAGGCAGGGGGTTGGACTAGAAGACCTCCAAGGTCCCTTCCAAATCTGTTATTCTATTCTATTCCTATTCCATTTCCAATTCTATTCTATTTTATTC